>NC_143588.1:92154856-92308674 GCF_048544385.1 Mastigoproctus giganteus | reverse complement strand
TTACATACATATCACAATATAAGCTTTCCATATGCCATATACTGTAGCTGAAGTACTGGATATTATGTTTGTTGCTGTGCAGAAACAATGCACTCGATTTGTGCATAAAATTGTTGCTTTTTTGCTATAAATCATTATTATCATTTGCTAATGCACCTGAAATGTAATGTAATGCACTGTGTATACATTAAATAACTTATTATTATTTTTCTTTTTTTTTGGCTGATGCTATATAACTTTGCTTCCTTGTATAATTTTTCAGCTGGCACTGGCAAAGCATCACATATAGAACAGTAACAGCCATTTTGTACCATATCTAATGTAACTAAAATAACAGTATTTATCTAAAAATTACTCTATGATGTGCAATAAAATTTACTGTCATGTACTATAAGCTATCTGACAAAATCATAAATATTAATGAATTCCTGTGATTTCCTTTCATTTAACCACTGTTCACCAACAACCGCATGCATAACTTTAAATACTTAGAACTCCCTAATGCTTGAAGACAGGATACATGATCGCACAACACTTTCAACTCAAAATCATCTAATTAATACCTCCTTGAAATTTGGTTATCAGTTTGTGGAATACCCTGTATATATCTTTGCTCTATCATGACATGATGATATGGTAGTATATTAGAGGAATGTAATGCCAATTCATTCTATTATTCGAAATTATACAATGTTTTTAATACAAATAAAAAAAAGGTACTAAGTATATACAGAACTGTCAAAAAATAATTTTATTTATTCTAAAAATTTATCTGAAAAATGATAAACCTAAAAATGTCATATTCTTTTGGACTAAAACGCTACTACCTATGTAATTAAACCAATTATTCTGAATGAAAGTGATGTCATACCTTTATCATATTTTTCTTTAAGCATTACAAGTGATGATATCAACCTGGCTCGATGGGCACCATTTCTAATTCCAAACTGCTTAAGTTCTCTTTCTGACAATGTCAAAAGATCCTTAAGAAAAGATTATTAAAATCATTAAAAACTGATCAGTAATGAAGTCACATACACAGTCATTATAGTAAAAGTATAATATGTACTATATAGATGCTGAATATGTACATAAACATAACAGTATACCATAAGGGCCATAAGGCCAAAATAACTTATAAAGACTAAGAGAGCCTGTGTAGGTCTACAATGCCATACCCTGGAAATAAACATATAATACAATAATGATTATGTATCTACATAATCATTATTACATTGAAAGGAACTTTTTCGAGGGCTAACCCCTTTCATCAATACATCCCACCAATAATTAACAGAGCTATCTGTTTTTGATCTGGCATAACTTTTACATTTATCCCAATTTTTTATATATATATATATATATATATATATATGTAAAAAAGATAAAGCTTCAATGAAATTACGAAAGTCTTATCAAACAGGAATGGGCTATAAGAATTTATGCAAAATTTATAAAATGTATATAAGACCGGGTTGTGGATCCAGGAACTACAGTAGACACCGGCAACCATAATGAATAATAGATAAAAAAGGTAAAAATCAGTATATTTGTGTATATGGTAAGGGAGTTGAGCTATAAGGTATAGTAACCTGGAAGAATAGGGAGAACCTGCAAGTAAAAAATCAATTTACCTAAAATAAATATAAAATGCAATTAATAAGGGCATAATAATTGTAAGAACCAAAAGCTGTGGGTCCTAGGACTTTAACTACTTCTTTAATAAGGTCTACAGCAAAAATCGTAGGAGCCACAACAATGGTCCAGGTCTCTGCTTCTGTTATGATGTACACGTAATCGGTATACGTATATATCACAGCTGACCCAATAGATACCAGAAGGAAGAATAAAATAATAAATAAACTATAAAATAAAAACCTGTGGAAAGAAAAGTATAAAATTTAAACTCAAAAATATAAGAGATGGGGCAAAAATAAGAGAACTTACTGTCTGTGTGGACCGGAAGACGTTGTCAATGGTGATTGAAGGAAAGCTAAGTGTTCACTTGCAGTATATATATATATATGCCAGTTGAAGTTGCCCCGTGTAGGGGGAAGGAAGATGTAAAATCGTAATCCGGCACTGTACCCATGTGACAGGGGAGTGACAGATGAGGCAAAAAGCCAGCATAGGGAGAAACAAAAACTAACAAAGTAGCGTGGAAAAGACACTAACCTTTGTAATAGAAGAAACAGTAACGATAGTAGAGAAATAGCATCTCGATATTGCTTTCGGCCAGCCTAATTAATTGCTCACGAGAAATAAAATGTAGTAAAAAGAACGGCTGAAAGTAATTGAAATGGAGGTGAATAAAGTAGTGATTGGGCAGTCCGGGGTTGCAAGCCCGTACTACAGGTGGCCTCTGGATAGATGTCTGGAAAATTGCCACATGTTTAAGTCAATAGTGGCAATGTTAAAGAAATCAAAATTAGGTAAAGAATGAGATAAAAAATAAAAATATTAAGAATACACCAAAAACGATGACAAGACAAGAAACATAATACCCCCGTCAGTAAGCAATCCGTGGGCACGAGCTTTCCACACTGTGAGACACAACAGAGTTAAGGAGGTATGAAACTATACAATATGTACAAGCCAGAATGTAAAGGAGGTTAATCTAATAACATGATGTTTAGAACTGGGTCGTAGTATGTAATATTTTTAAATTTAATAATGTTAAATGCTTTTGTGAAGTGAGGGCAGAGGAAAGCAGCCGGGAATTTATTATGTAATAATTTATTGTAGAGTTTTTTAATCTTGTCTGAAAATAGGCTGATGCTATTACATATTGTAGCAATTCTTATACATCGGGAAAGAATTATGTTTGCATTTTTGCAATCAAAAATGCAAACATAATTCTTTATGGCTGTTGATTTTTATGTCTAGGCAGTTGGCTGAAAGGTCATTATTATTTGTTTTATCCAAGGTTAGTTCTGCGGGACAAAGTCCTGTTTAAAAGTTGGGTAGTTGAAAATGATCAAGTCGTCAATGTTTCTATAAAGTTGTATGTCTGAGGGTAGGGTTGTCTTTGCCCAGTATAGGTATAGGTTAGCTAAGACGCAGCTAGCAGGGCTACCCATGGGGATACCTATGATTTGTAAGTAGATAGATTTACCATCAAAAATGTAATTGTTGGAAACACAGAGATTAACTAGGTTATTCCGAAAGACAGACTACACTTTATAGCTCAACTCCCCTACCATATACAATACCATCTACCATACACACATTTCGAAACCCCCCTTTGTGAATTGGTGACACATTTGCACATCTCCAGTCCATGGGGACCTACTAAGGATACTCTCGTAATTATGGCTAAGGGTTTGTTTACTTTCCTTGCTGCCTCCTTCGTTATAACTGGATAGATTCCATCTGCCCCAGGTGCCTTTTTTATGTTTAACTCCAACAATTTCTCCTCCACTTTGCTCTCAGTTATTACAAAATCACTTATCTCCCTGTTAGAGTTTGAGAGATAAGTGATTTTGTAATAACTGAGAATAAAGTTGAGGAGAAATTGTTGAAGTTAAAAATGTACAAATCGGAGCGGTATAGCATTAAGGGCAAGTTACTGCAATGGATAAAGGGATGGTTGAGTGGGAGAAGGCAGAGGGTGGTAATAAATGGACACTGCTCTACATGGACTAATGTTATTAGCGGAGTCACCCACGGTGCAGTGCTGGACCTATTGTTGTTATGTGTATTTATCAATGATATCAGTGAAGTTATATCAGGCTTAATGTCCAAGTCTACAGATGATACAAAGGTTGGCAGGGTTGTTAATGACAGTAGAGACAGTATGCTACTGCAATAGGATCTAGAAAAGTTAGGCAGATGGGCTGCGAAGTTGGCAACTGAAGTTTAACATTGACAAATGCAAAGTACTCCATATGGGCAACAGTAACCCAAGAGAAACATACCTGTGTGATACTACACTCAGGGAGGTGGAGAATGAAAAAGAACGGGGGGGGGGGGGGTAATTGTGAAGTCATATATGAAGTTCTCTGAGCAGTGCAGATGGGCGGCCACAGCAGGTCATGGAGTTTTGTTAATGATATATAGGAATTTTGCTAGCAAAGACAGGGAGGTGATTATCCCGTTATACAAGGCGATGGTCGGGCCACACCTAGAGTACTGTGTACAAGTCTGGAGGCCTCATTTTAGGAAGGATGTAGAGTTGCTAGAATGAGTACAGAGAAGGGCAACAAGATTGGTGAGAGGAACAAAGGGATACGCTTACAAAGAAAGGCTTAAGTTCTGCAAGTTGCAGCATCTAGAGACTAGGCACTTGCGAGATGATCTGATCGAGGTGTATGTATAAGGCCTTGAATGGTTTGAGCAGGCTCAATGCTGATGGGATACTTCCGCTAGCTCAAATTAAGAACTTGAGGGGGGGGGCATAGATTCAAACTGAGGAAAGACAGTTGTAGAATAGATGTGCGGAAGTTTGCCTTTAGCCAGCGGGTACTTGATCGTTGGAATGGAGTTTGATAGTTGTGGAAGTTGATAGATTAAATAAATTTAAGGCTGAACTTCCAGGTGGTAGATGACTTTCATCAACCGGTGAAATACCACCACTTTGCTTATTGGAGGCTTGAAGTGGTGAAACCCATGTTTAGTCTCTAGAGCAAAGTTTCCGGCATCCCCTTCCCCCCATACTTTTCCTTCAACCCATGCACGGTACTAAGTACTATAGGTTTTGATACCTTTCGTGTTTGGGATTTTCATAAAAAAAAAAAAAAAAAAAGACAAACATTTGGAGTGACTGGGAAGGTTTTTTTTTTTTTTTGGCTGATGCTGTATATAAGCTTGCTTTCTTGCATCATATGCCTCAACTAATACTAATGTTAAAAGATTATTAAAACTATGTATATAAAGTGCTTAGCATCATAATACACAGCCATTTCTGAATAAACAGAAAATTTTTAAGGTGGCATCGTTTTAGGTTATATCTCATATTGTGAATACCTTCACAACGAGTTGCCATGATATTGCACTACTTCGAATAAGTAACGCTTCACCTAAGGAGAAGACTAGTGTTACTTATTCTCAGATAGGTACCACCACCCAGACAGCACTGTTTCAGGGCTATTTGGCCCTTCGTCAGTGAGTGGGTAGGTACCCAAGTGTCATCATACACCATCAGGCATCTCTCATATTGTGGAGTTATACTTCATAACTGTTTTTGCCATCATTGCATCACTTGGGTACCTACCCACTCACTGACGAAGGGCCAAATAGCCCTGAAACAGTGCTGTCTGGGTGGCGGTACCTATCTGAGAATAAGTAACACTAGTCTTCTCCTTAGGTGAAGCGTTACTTATTCGAAGTAGTGCAATATCATGGCAACTCGTTGTGAAGGTATTCACAATATGAGATATAACCTAAAACGATGCCACCTTAAAAATTTTCTGTTTATTCAGAAATGGCTGTGTATTATGATGCTAAGCACTTTATATACATAGTCTAAATTTGTTCGCAGCTTGAGGCTCTACCCCTAAATGCGCCTTAGTCTAAGATTATTAAAATCATTAAAAACTGATCAGTGATGAGGTAACACACACACGCATACACTGGTGTTCAAAGAAAGTGCATCACTCCTTAAAATTGTGATTGTCGTACGAATAATGTAAGTATATGGCAATATTTCTTACAGATTACATCAGATAAGATCGACATGGCATAATATTACATCAGCTGTTACTTTCAGCTATATAAACATGCTCTGCAAGAGCTGCAGTCATTCCTTGCTTGTGTCAGGATGGCGAGTTATGTGCAGTTGACGTCACAAAGAAAGAGTGCTATTCTTGCTTTACAAGAGAAACGATGTTCTTCACATCATATTGCTTATAGAGTGTCTTGTAATCAGTCGACACCAAGTATTCTTGAGTGTCTTTCGAAACTCAAGAATACTGGTTCTGATGATAGGAAAAAAGGAACCGGACGCAAACAAGTCTCTACTGTGAGAAACAGGACCACATTTTGAAGAGCTTATGCCTTAAAAACCGTAAAGCTTCTTCAACTGTTTTGTTGTTTGTTATTTGGTTTTTAGGAGCATTAGCAACTAAGGCCATATTGCTCCGGGATATGCAGTGGTCATTCCCTGACCTTTCCACATCCTCCGTATTTGGTGGTGACGGGCTCGAACCCCGGTCTAATCAAGAAGCGTGTGCTCGCTTCATCTAAGCTGAAAGGAGAATGAGAAGAACATACAGGAATGGTAGCAAGTGCAGTAAAAGTCAGTAGATGCCTCTTCAAAAATGGACTTGTAGCCCATCATCCTAACAAGAAGCCCCTCACACAAAAAATGAAAAACGCCAGATTAATTTGGTGTAAGGAGCATGTCAAATGGATCCCTGAGCAGTGGAAGTCAGTTATTTTCTCAGACGAGAAGAAATTCAACCTGCATGACTCTGATGGGAGACAAACAATTCACCATAGATGTGGTGAAGAATACCATCCAGACTGTATGGTGTCTACAGTGAAATTCCCTACCAGCCAAATGAAATGGGGGTGCATTTAGTATCACCTGCAGTTTATAAAAGGTTCTGTAAATGCCAATGGATATACTGGAAGGCAAATTGCTGCCAACCATTAGAGACCATTTCAACCTGCCAAGTAACCGCATCTTCTTGTTCTCGGGCAAAAAGTGAAAGTAGGCACTTCTGTAGTTACTTTAGCTTCATTTTTGCATTAGAGGTTCAACAGTAATGTGTTTACATTTGTTACAGATGGAAAAATGGTTGGAAGAACCGTCCATTACAACTGTTAGCTGGCCAGGAAACAGCCCAAACCTGAATCCTATAGAGAACTGTTGTCATCATGTGGCATCTGCAGTTGCCAGAAAGAACCCAAAGACCCTTCGTGAACTTCAGGAAGCCATAATTCATGTTTGGAACCACAGACTATCAGTTGATTATCTTCAGAAATTGATCTTGTCAATGGCTTGATGGTGTCATCAGGGCCAGAGGCAGTTCAACTAAATATCAGTTTGCACCTGGTGAATTTTTCATTTTGTTTTCCATTTAAAATGATAAACTGAAGCAAACTGAGGGCTTCTAATAACATTTCAGCCATAATTGTCATGTTTACCAAAACTGATGTATAAAGGTTGCAAATGCTCATTTTGGAATATTCTGAGAGCACCTGTCACATAGCTTTGCCTGATCTATTAATAAATATATCTTTTGTTTATATTTCTATTTGTGATACTAGTCATTAATGTAACATACCATCACAAAAAAAAGAGTTAGAAATGTGAAATTACTATGCGATGCACTTTCTTTGAAAACCAGTGTATAAATGTATATTTGTTTTTATTTAAAATAAGAATGCATGTTAATAGTTTACAAAGAATTAAAAAAAAAAAAAGGAAAAGAAAAAGGAACTGAAGCCGCAGAAGAATGCATAAAATTGTTTCCATACACAGCATTAAATGTTATAGAATGATATTAAATATTGTTTGCCACTTAATTATTTAATCCTATTATTATCTGCTATACCATTATAGTTTGGGAATTGTAAGGAAATATATTTATTCCATACAATACATCACTTAATTATCAAGTTTATAATACTTGCCTGTCATATCAGAAAATTAATGACACTACAGCATCCAAAATATATTTTATGGTATACCTATGTATTTTTAAGTTATGATTTTATTACTTTATTTTAATTGGGGGGGGGGAAGGGATTGTCCTGTTTGTGGATTTGAAAAACAACAATATTAAACTAAATACAAAACAATTAAATTTCTTTTTATTTTTGTACTACAGTTTGTTGTTTTTTTTTTTTTTTTTTTAGGAGCATTAGCAACTAAGGCCATATTGCTCCGGGATATGCGGTGGTCATTCTCTGACCTTTCCGCATCCTCCGTATTTGGTGGTGACGGGCTTGAACCCCAGTCTAATCAAGAAGCATGTGCTACGCACTGCTGCTCCTTCCCACCTGGCTACGGAGGTGCCTACAGTTTGTTGTAGTGTTAATTAGAATTTTTTGTAACTATAAAAGCCTTCAAACAAAGGCCATTATAATTTTCATTATTTATCTGAAATTTAACTCAAACACTGTGCTTATATAAATAAAGGGGAAGTGATGTTTTTTCCATGATTGGGGGTGGGAGATTCCAATATGTAGACCTGTAAAAAAAAAGTTTCATGCAAAAGATGTGTGACATTTCATACCACTGCACCCCCCCCCCCGGGTTTCAGTTGACTGTCAATTATATTAACAGAACATGGTTCTGACCACATATGGCACCACCAATAATTCCAACATACACTCTTAAACTTCATAGTTCATCCTTCTGATTTCAGAAATTTGTGACTATGAAATTGCACTGGCTTATAAAGGTGATCAGTGGTTAGCCTAGAATTTGTTTCAAATGTGTACACCAAATGAAGGAAAAAACTCGTGGAAGGAGTTGACAGTTTTACAGAGGGGAATGATGATTGACAGTTTTACAGAGGGGAATGATGATTGATGTCATGTGGGAAAATGTCTGGCATGCTGTAGAAATGGAAGTGTGGAGTTGAAACTAAGACCAAAATATACTAGCTAGGTGTAAAATAGTGACTTACAGGAGCCAGCATGCCCTGAAATTGCTGGTTATCTCATCTTGTCATTAGACCCTAGAGAATGAGTTCAGAGCTGCAAATGGGCCTCATGCAAATCATTCGATGACACCTATAGAGCTGCATGCCATTAATTTTCATGGAAGAGCTGCAACCCACAAGCCTTTGACAACAAAATAAATGCATACCACACCCACTGATTAGCATGGTGCAAGGTACACTGATCCTGGACTATGGATCAATGGAAATTGGTCCCATAGTCATGCTACACACTTTTCCAGTCTGGTGGTCATGTTTGGATATGGAGGATGCCTGGGCACGGCTTGCTACCTGAGTATGTTTCCCAGCTGTGAAGGTGAATGGGAGAGGTGTCATGGTTTGAAGTATTCTTCATTGCATGGTAATGTCCAAGGTCGCAGTGCATGGAACCATGGATGCTGTATCCTACATTGATATTCTGGACAATTCTGTGTGCCATAAATTGTAAAAATCTTTTAGAAGAAACCCTTACACCTTCCAAAATGACAACACTGTTACAAAACGAGGATTGTGAATGCATAAGAAACAAGACATAAGAAAACTGCAGTGGCTAGCACAAAGCTTTGACCTTAACCAAACATCCTTAGAATAATTTCAAATGCCAAATTAAGGCAAGGTCAAGATGGTTCCTTTTTGTTAGTGGAGCTCAGTGCTTTAATGAAGGAGTGAAACAAAATAACACCAAAAATTTTAAATCTTCAAGACTAATTAAATAAAATCAACAGATCAATCTCTGAAACAGATGGGAATGGAGGAACACAAACATTTTGTTGACCTCAGATCTAGAAACCATATCTTTCATGAAAACAAGAAAGAATTAGGCAATGTCTTAACACCTATTTTAGATATGAAAAAAAAAATAAAATAAAATAAATAAATAAATAAAAAAAATAAAACATCTGAAGAAAGTGTTGCAGATTTTCATAAATGATACATGCTTTACTTTGGATATGATATAAAATTCAGTCATTTTCATGAAAGCAAATATCACATTTAGGAAAAGCTCATTTTGAAATATATAAGAAAACTTTATGTATACATAAAGCTTTATTTTAAAATGGCACTAAACAGCATCTTTATTTTTAAAAACCAGTACAGTACAGCACAGCACTGCACTGTACTGTACTGTACAGTACAGTGTATAATAAGTTGTAGCAAAATATGTAATTTTTTTATGATTATAATATAACCAGCCAAGATATGACAAGGATCAGGTCCCCAGGTTGCCAGAAGTTGGAAGTTTAATAACTCTACTAAGAGATTAAAAAGCAGAACTCTATGAATAATAACCCACTTTTTTTAATGCTAATTTCAATGTATACTTAGTTAATAAAAAAAAAATGAAAAACTAAAATTTTAATAAAGTTACCTCTACTCCTCCATAATTTTGAAATATTTCAAAATATTCTTGGAGATCAAGATTTTGAAGCCACTGCTTAATATCAAGATGTGGTTTGCTACTTGACATTCTTCAAAATATTAGTTTCCTAAATATAAGTGTCCTGTTGAGAAATGTTAATAAGAAAAATAAATTTACTTAATTATTTGAATATAATTTAAAAAATAACTGCAAGGTAAAAGATATCACA
Source organism: Mastigoproctus giganteus (assembly GCF_048544385.1). Classification (NCBI taxonomy): domain Eukaryota; kingdom Metazoa; phylum Arthropoda; class Arachnida; order Uropygi; family Thelyphonidae; genus Mastigoproctus; species Mastigoproctus giganteus. Next base: position 92,298,473 of record NC_143588.1, on the reverse strand, counting down.
CACAAAATAACATCATAATTTCTGTTTATCATTTTTTCAAAATAGAATAATTTGGATATTCGGTGAGATAATAATGAAAATTTAGTATATCTAGGATCTTGGATATGGAATTATAAAGATGCCTTCTGCTAATTGCTTGCATTTGACTAATGTAAGCAATTAGCAGAATTCTAGCAATTAATAACAAAGATCACATGGGCTTCTGCTGTTCTTCATTAATACACAACACTTGTAGTATAAGTTGCATGTGTATGTTCTTTGAAAGGCATTACATAACAAGACCAATTAAAAGATAAAAAAGGCACTTCCAACTATGTTAGTAATGCTGATTTATGAAGTAAACCTGTATTATTCATGAGTTTACAAAACATCAGTAATGTAATTTAGTACAGTTATTTCTGGCATTTATCCTGTGTTTGTACATCTAAATGGACATACCTAAATTACAGTGTAACTTTCCAGCAATAAACCAATATTATTAACACAGCTGGAAGTGCTTTTTTGTATCTTTTGATCAGCACAACAACTTTCAACCATTTATATTTCACCAAGGGAAGCCATTTGTGGCAGTCTTATCATAATGTTTTAGCATATGTGGGTGTAAAAGAGGAAAATAATATATTTTTATGCTAAATTCACTGGGTTCAATTCTTGTTTAAGTTCAACTGTACTGCACAGCATATTTATTTTTCCTCCCAGATGACATGACTCAATCCAGAATATATGGGTATTTGAAGCTGACAGGAAATTCACATGTCAGCTGGATATTTTCTTTTTCATTTTTATTATAAGATTAGAACTAAAAATAAGATAAAGTTCTTTATCCTATTATTGTTATTATTATTTTTTGGTCAGTACAGCAAAGGCTTCCTTGCACTATATAGCTAATGCTAATATCCAAAACAGTAGTTTAGGAAACTATATAAAGTGCAACATTGAAAATTTATCTTCAACCAGGCCTGTGGGGCTGGGAAATTCCATACTGCAATAATTAAAGTCAAACACCAGCCAAGGAATTACAATTTTACTATAACAATATACAGAAATAAAATATAATAAAATATATTAAAATACTGTGATACACTATCGGAAGACTAAAATATTACAATAAATTACGATAAAATAAACTACGATAAAACAATTAAAAGCAAGGCTAAAATCGTTAAAAAAAGGAGACTGCTGTCTCCTTCAACAGTATACAGAATATGCCGAAGCTTTCGGAGACAGCAGTCTCCAAAAGCTTCGGTATATTCGGTATACTGTTGAAGAAGGAGACAGCAGTCTCCTTTTTTTAACGATTTTAGCCTTGCTTTTAATTGTTTTATCGTAGTTTATTTTATCGTAATTTATTGTAATATTTTAGTCTTCCGATAGTGTATCACAGTATTTTAATATATTTTATTTCTGTATATTTTTATAGTAAAATTCAGTTTAGGAACCTAAATTTTCAAAGTTGCACACATCATATAAATTTAAGATATAAATGAATACATAATAATTCTAAAATTAGTTTTACCTATAGCTTCTCAAAGTTGCACTTCTGAGGTATACAAGCCCACAGCACAAAATCATGTGATCACCTTGGGGTAATGTTTTGGTTTATCCATTTTCATTCCCAAGTTTTACAGTTACAGGGCAAACTGGACCAGTTGAAAAGAAAAATTTTAGCACTCAAGGTTATTTCACAGATTAGGGTATTTCTCTCATATGTACATGCCACAAATCTAGAATGGGAGATGCCCAATCATGATTGGCAAAAGCCAATGAAAGCTAACACCAGCTACACCATATGACCAATCATGGCAGATCTTCAGCAAAGTTTTCTGGCAGTAACTTTTTCTATTTCTTTCCCTGGTTTCTTACTTTCCATAACCTAGCTTATTTTTACAAAATTGTTACATCTGGTTAGATTAGGAAACTGAAAATAAGTTAATTTTCTTACTTCTAATTTGCAGTTAAAAGAAGACAATTCATTCATGAAACTATCAAATACCACCTATCACAGTTTTCAAAACAGAGCTAACTACAAAAATGATGGTAACAAGTCATGTATCACCATATCTGAGTACAGCCCTCAAAAAACCTCACTATGCTATTTTTATGATATAAGAATAGCATAGTAAAAATGTGCTTTCTTTCAAGATCCATTAGAAAAAGAACCTCTCATAACACTATGAATAGTACACATGGAAAAAATTATTTGACTAATGCAAGATTTTCCAAGAATGCTTACTTACAGCAAGAGTGTATTTACTCTAAATTCCAGGATGGACAGACATCAGAGCTAATCCACACAGATAGAGGTGCAAGGTGGAGTTGTGGACTTTTATGTCTACTTTTTAACATCTACATTAATTAAGTAATGAAAGAATAGAAAACAAGCATCAAAAGTATGATAAAATTACCATATAACTTAGAAATAAATATAATTTTATGTAAAGATGACTAAGTATTTATTGTCAGGAAAAAAGATGAGTTCTGAACTGTAGCAAATCATCCTGTGGATGCCTGGGTTTTTCATTGAGAAGGGCAGGCAGACTGGAATACTAAGATCATGAGGCACTAATGTACAGAAGTGTAACTAGGAATACTTACACCTATGGTCAAATATCATAATGTGCCTTTGTTTTCCTAAAAATAATCAAATTATAAACTATAATATTAATTAACATTTTGAATTAATATAATATTATTTTACTTATATAATCCATACCAAAAATAGAACCAGTGGCAATGTATGGTAAAAATATCAAAAGAGTAAAGATGAAAAAAGTAAAAATTAAATGACCAAATGAAGAGTCCCAAATTTAAATATGTAACTTAGCACACATAAAGTACTCTGAATACAACAGATTTAAAGTGGAATAATGAAAAGAAACCCTGGAAAATCTCCAATATTCAGACTGCATGGCATTCTTTGGATCTGCTAGGCACAACAGCAGGTATATGGTTGTGACACAGATCCTTGATGGTCTGTATATGAATGTAATGCGACGTGGTTTTTGTCAATTTTTCTCATGTTTGTAAATATATAATTATATCAATTATTTTGTATCGGAAGAAGTATTCTACAAAATTGCAAGCCCATATGTCAATTTAAATCCTATTCCTCCATTAGAAATAGTTTTCTAAAGTCAAAAACACAGTGACAATATTTCAATCCCAAACTCTGGAAAACAAATGGCAACAAACAATAAATTAAAAATATATAAAACTACATCAAAAGTAGCACTCTAATTTCAAAGTGAAATACAGATATTAAATAAAAGAGATGAATGTCACATGAAATTTTTAAAACTTCTATTGTTTTAAAAAGTTTGTGCTATGAATATTAGAGAAAATATGGATGAAACAGAAAAAAAATACTGATTAGAAAAGAGTTTAATGAAATTAGCCTTTGGTTGTTGTTTGTTTGGTTTTTAGGAGCATTAGCAACTAAGGCCATATTGCTCCGGATATGTGGTGGTCATTCCGTGACCTTTCCGCATCCTCCGTATTTGGTGGTGACGGGCTTGAACCCCGGTCTAATCAAGAAGCGTGTGCTACGCATTGCTGCTCCTTCCCACCTGGCTACGGAGGCGCATTAGCCTTTGGGTAACAACCAGCTGGCAAAAGAGATAAGGCAACCATAATAGAGCATTTTATTTTTTAGGGGAGTAACAAGTATTGTTATGTAAATGTAAATTAGTAAATTAATAAGAGGAGTTTACCTCAATATAGTACGTGGAACACTTCCGTATGATACCCTCCAGAAATTAAAACGGAAAAAACGAAAAAATCGACAACTTACCGGTATATTAAAGTAAAATATAAATAATTAAAGTAAATTATAAATAATTAAATAATCAATTTAACACAATTCAAAATCAATTCAAAACAATTAAAATTCAAATTAACGCAATTAAAAGAATCTAACGAAAATATTCAAAACGATTTTCCTTCCTGAAGCTGACAATGCTTTTCGACCGACTGTCGTGATCACAGGAATGAAAATTATCGAATCAGGCTAAACCTGCAACTTAAATAGTGATTATGTGTCTTCGCGCATGCGCGTAAAGGTCCACGCATCGGAGATCAAATATGGCCGCCGAACATTAACAGAATTCTCGTGTAATTTAATTTCAACGGTTTCTGCAATTAATAGTCGCGTATAATTACGTTGAACGTTAAGTATTTTGGCCTCGTTAAATAAAAAAGTATGTTTTTCGTTAATGGCATGAAAGGCTAATTCTGACGCTGCTGAACGAGAAGCACGAACAGAGGCTTCGTGTTGATTTACACGGATATTAAGAGAAAACCGCGTGGAACCCTGATAAGACGAGTCGCAATCACCGCAAGAAATGTTGTATACTAGATCATTAATTTGTGTTGCGAACGCCGAAAGAACCGAGCGATTGTTCAGTATAGTGTGTAACTTCCGTATAGGCCTAGCTATAATTTTAAATTCGGTATCTTTAAAGAATCTGTTAAGCTGTTTGTGCCACTGTTCAACATATGGGACAGAAATAAAGTATTTTTTGATATTACTATTGTTGATTGGTGCAGTATTTTGTATCCTATCCTTAGCTTGTACCCTAATTCGATTTATTAATTACACAAGCCTGGATTTCCGATTCGACCTATTGTTTCCTACAGGAACTCGGCATTTTCAGCCTTAGCCACACATGTATATAACATTATAAAACCTTTTAGACAGGTTATACAATTTGGGATTAAGAATTACGATACATTATTTAATAATCTTAAAGACTGTAGACTCGGCGACAATGACAATTTATTCTCATTAGATGTTACATCATTATATACGAATGTAAACGTTGAATACACATTAGATATTATTTGGGATATGTTAAATAAAAACTCGACACCGATTAATTATACGAAGCTGCCTATAAAGGAGATTTTTCACTTAATTAAACTATTAGTTGAGGCTAACTACATCACCTTTCGAGACAAGGTGTACAAACAAATTTTTGGATTACCAATGGGTTTGAGCCTGAGTGGCTTAATGTCAGAGATCTATCTCTCAACGATTGAGCAGATACATTTGACACCTTTTCGTCCCCGTATCACATACTATGGGAGGTATTTAGACGATGTTCTAGTTATTACCGATAGTAGTACTATCCAAGATATTTTACATTCGTTTAACAATATTCATTCTAGACTCAAATTTACATTGGAAAGGGAAGATACGGATACTAAGTCATTAAACTTTCTAAATTTCACGCTTACCCGGGACTCGAACAAAATACAATTTAGCATCTATCGAAAACCCACAAACACCGGTATGCTTCTACACTATAATAGCTACCACCCGTTCACCTACAAAAGATCGATTATCTTTAATCAATTTCTAAATGCCTATAAATATTCAACGACGGATTCTGCTTTAGACTCAGAAATACAAATATTAACTAGCAGATTCTTGAACAGGGGTTATCCCATTAACACTATAAATCGAATTAGGGTACAAGCTAAGGATAGGATACAAAATACTGCACCAATCAACAATAGTAATATCAAAAAATACTTTATTTCTGTCCCATATGTTGAACAGTGGCACAAACAGCTTAACAGATTCTTTAAAGATACCGAATTTAAAATTATAGCTAGGCCTATACGGAAGTTACACACTATACTGAACAATCGCTCGGTTCTTTCGGCGTTCGCAACACAAATTAATGATCTAGTATACAACATTTCTTGCGGTGATTGCGACTCGTCTTATCAGGGTTCCACGCGGTTTTCTCTTAATATCCGTGTAAATCAACACGAAGCCTCTGTTCGTGCTTCTCGTTCAGCAGCGTCAGAATTAGCCTTTCATGCCATTAACGAAAAACATACTTTTTTATTTAACGAGGCCAAAATACTTAACGTTCAACGTAATTATACGCGACTATTAATTGCAGAAACCGTTGAAATTAAATTACACGAGAATTCTGTTAATGTTCGGCGGCCATATTTGATCTCCGATGCGTGGACCTTTACGCGCATGCGCGAAGACACATAATCACTATTTAAGTTGCAGGTTTAGCCTGATTCGATAATTTTCATTCCTGTGATCACGACAGTCGGTCGAAAAGCATTGTCAGCTTCAGGAAGGAAAATCGTTTTGAATATTTTCGTTAGATTCTTTTAATTGCGTTAATTTGAATTTTAATTGTTTTGAATTGATTTTGAATTGTGTTAAATTGATTATTTAATTATTTATAATTTACTTTAATTATTTATATTTTACTTTAATATACCGGTAAGTTGTCGATTTTTTCGTTTTTTCCGTTTTAATTTCTGGAGGGTATCATACGGAAGTGTTCCACGTACTATATTGAGGTAAACTCCTCTTATTAATTTACTAATATCATTATCAACGTAGAACATATTGAGTATTACAGCTCTGATTCATACTATCTAAGTAAATGTAAATATACAAAAAAGGAAAACCTGTAGACTGATTATGTTAATTCTAACAACAGATGGCTTAACCAGAAATGAGCACATTAGAACAGTAAATTAAAGAGAATTTATGAACCAAAAATGTTAAACCCGAACAGTAAAATGGAATTCTCTGTGAATTGCAACAAGCATAGACAATGTAAAAGATAAAAGATATATTATTAACCCACAAAATACTTGCTCATAATATTGTAAAAATGATAAAATTAGCACTAATAAAATCTTTTGAAAGGAATAAAAAAAAAAAAAACCTTGTACAGTACAATATCCGACACCTTTGGATACCTTTTTTTTTTGTAATTGATTTAACACCTTTAAAAACAAGAAACAGTGAAAAAAAAAAAAAAATTATATTTAATGTTTAGTTTTTTAATACAGTAAATACTCGATTTTACAGCCTTTGGATTTGACACTTTCACTGCTGGCTTTCTGATAACCCAGGATTGAAAACCATGGCATTGAGTCAATCTGGATTGGAAAGAGCAGAAACATTTTTGGTCTTTCTTCTCCTATTACTAAATAAATCAGCCTCCAGTGAAGGTTACTTGACAAAAATATATGGCTTTCCTTCTATCAAAGTGGAAGAAAGAGTTCTGAGGTACTCAAGAAATAGTGGAAACTAGGAACTAAGTCTCTGTTTATGGACAAGCCTCCTATCATATTAAGTGCTTGACTGTGTTCTGTTTCTTTATTATAATCTCACTTACAGTGTATCATCGTGGCCCAAGAAAACTGGTGAAAAGAGAACATGTGCATATTAACATTGCACAGAAATCAAAGCTTCAGACTCTGGTGTGTTTCTTTCCCACATCTGTGAGGAATATAGGGTGAAAAAATAAACCTGTATCACATACTGTAAAAAGCTAGCTTAAGCTTAAATAACTATAGGCAGCTTATTCTACTATTCTTTATGTTCACAACAGAACAAACACTGCCTTCATGCATTGCACTGGTACTGTACTACCATAAACGAATGGCCCCTCAAAAAGCAACTAACACTTATATTACAAACAATTCTGAGCTTTGTAGTGTTAATACAATGGTCTTTATGCTCAAGGCAGGAAAAACTTTGCCTTCACGAGTTTCATTGGTATTGTGCCATTTTCAAATAATAGAACCAAGACAGCGCCCAAACAATTACCACAGGTTTGTTATTTTGGGGAGGAATATCAGTGCAGTACCCACAGTGTAAAGAGTTTTCACTGATGTATAGTGTAGATGGAAGTGTTAACAGTTTGCAACAGAAAGCACACGCAAGTAGCAACCAGTGTTACTCTTGAAGATGAAGTGTGTAAGAGCTGTACAACAGTGCTTACCTGGTACATTTATGTAGTGCTGAAGTGAGTTCAGCTGGAAAGAAGCTAGCCGAATGCATCAGGAATGGTTCACCAGTATCTCAATTTCACCTGACTGAATACAGTTTATCCAGGCATCACTGTATGGATACAAAAAATTATCTCCTATAATTCATTTTTAATGCCACTAAACACTGACTCAAGACAGCATATATAACTTTATTTACAATAAAATAAAATAAAATAAATAAAAGTATATTCAAAAACTGAAATTAAAATAAAGTAAAATAAAATGTATGTTACAATAATAAAATTACTAAAAATCACAGAAAGATTAAAATCAGTTAAAACCATTATACAAGAGCTTTCGGCAGCAACAGCTGAGGGACTCGAAAAGCAGATGAATGCACAATAAATAAAATAAAATATAAAAGTATATTCAAAAAATGCAATTACAATAAAGTAAAATAATATTTATGTTACAATAATAAAATCACTAAAAGATGAAAATCACTTAAAACCACTATACAAGAGGTTTTGGCAGCAACAGCTGCCTTCACCAACTGAAATGGTTATGGGCCATCCAACAATATATATATATACACCTAATTCTATCCCAGCAGGTCCGTGGCGCCACTACGGCACATGAGCATTACTAACTTCCCATGCACTGGAACCGGAAACGGCTCAGGAACAAACCATTCTAAACCGCTCATCTCTTCCTAAAATGAGGGATTCAAAAATATCGTCCAGACGAACATATTTGTAAGCTCTCTAGCCACTTCCAGTTACCACTAGCCCTGTCGACAACCAATGCTCCTTTCGCTGAAATACCATGCCCCATTTCCCAAGCGTGTTTGGTTATGGCTGAGCTCCCATAATCCGCCATCATGATGGCGCTATCATGTTCACCTAGGCAATAATCTACGCTTTGTTTCACCCACATAACACTCCCCACACTCCAGGCATTCAATCTCATATATGACCCTGCTGGTGTTACCGGTATCAATAGAATCTTTAACCATGGATATCACTGTATGAAGTCTCTGACCAGGATGTTACAAACAGGGTATCTGACATGAGCGTAAAATATGTGCAGTGGGTTCTGAAATACCTGGATAGTAGGGAATGTATACGGTGGCCCTAGGCATAAAAACATCCCTATGACTCCTACTCATGTCCTTTAAACAACCCTCAATAACACCCTGGGGATAGCCACACATCTTAATGTCAGCCTTAACCCGTCCAATCTCATCATCCCTCTTCCTAGAGGAGGAACAATGTGACTCCACCCTTCTCATCAAAGCCTTGACCACACACTTCTTGTGGCCACCGACCTGAGCTGATTTAAGTGCGTGTACTGGTTGCAAAACACAGGTTTTCTATAAACCTTAGTTCTCATGTGTCGCCCTTCCCTGTACACATCAAGGAAAGGCAGGGCCACCTCTACCTCCATGGTAAACTGAATATAGGGCTAACCATCATTCAACTAACTGAGCACTTCATTATCCCAACCCCTCTGTATAACTGTAAAAGTGTCATCAACATATCTCTTCCACACCCTTACCAGGGGTGGAGGAATGCTCATCAACATCCTATTTTCAAACTCTTCCATAACCAAATTGAATATAACCACACTAATGGGCATGGCCACTCTACGGACCTGTTGATACATAATTTTCCTAAATACCATAGGTGTACTAGACATACACAAACTAATTCCTTTACAAATGTCCTCACAGTTCAAAGCTGTCCTATCTTTCAACGTACCATCACTTCCCAAAGCTACCCGTGCACAATCCAAACCATGTTCAATGGGTATACAGGTGAATAAGGAGCTAACGTCAAAGGACACCATAATTTCTTCCTCTTCTATCTCCTGAGTTCTAACAAACTGTACAAGATCACTACTGTTCTTAATGGTAAAGTCTGATTGCCCTACCATGGGGGATATGAGCTCTGCCAAAATCCTAGATAGAGCATGCGTCGGACTACCCACAAATGACACAATTGGCCTTAAAGAAATTCCCACCTTATGGACTTTTGGCAGCCCATAAAACCTAGGTAGATGACAGCCTGATGCCCACAACTTCCAGACTATCTCTTGGATATTTTTCCAGTTTCTGCCAATCTTGAACCAACTTATTGACTTGGCGTTCTAGCCCAACTAATGGGGTTCTTTCAAACAACTTTATAGGTAGTTGTATCATTAAGTAAATTAAGTCTTTTTCCGATAATCCTCTTTGTTCGAAACCACTGTAGATCTACCCTTATCTGCAGGTAGCACTACAATACTACCATCCCGCCCGAGTTCACCTAAAGCCTTTCTTTGACCAGTCATTAGACTGGAAGTAGCTATGCTCGCCTAGCCAAGTACAACATCTTAACTCTGACTTCATTGGCTACCATCTCGGGCAAACCTGCTAGTGCCCTCTCTAAACCCATAGCTGTATCTGCAATGGGAGGCCTGCAGGGAATCAAACTAAATTTAGTTCCTAAATTTGATACTTCTTCCTGTTCATTCATTAACACCTTACTACTTAAACTGTGAATGAACTCACCCCGATCAGATACACCCCTCTCCCCCGCCACTTCTCTTAATCTATTTAATTTATTGACTTGCCTTTGTCTACGAGATATAGGAGATTGAATGCCTGGAGTGTGGAGAGTGCTATGTGGGTGAAACAAAGCATAGATTACATGATAGCCTAGGTGACATGATAGAGCTATCAAGACAGCAGATTATGGGAGCTCAGCTGTAGCCGACAATGCTTGGGAAACGGAGCATGGTATTTCAGCCAAAGGAGCGTTGGTTGTCGACAGGGCTAGGTGTTTCTGGAACTGAAAGTGGCTAGAGAGCTTATGAATATGTTCATCTGGACAATACAGCATTAATAGGGATAAGGGTTGCCGCATTAATCTGCTTTTCGAGTCCCTCATTTCAGGGAGAGATGAGCGGTTTAGAATGGTTTGTCCCTGAGCTGTTTCCGGTTCCAGTGCACGGGAAGTTAGTAATGCTCATGTGTCGTAGTGGCGTTGCGGACCTGCTGGGATAGAATTAGGTATGTATATATATTGTTGGATAGCCCGTAACCATTTCAGCTAATGAAGGCAGCTGTTGCTGCTGAAAGCTCTTGTATAGTGATTTTAATCTTTTAGTGATTTTATTATTGTAACATACATTTTATTTTACTTTATTTTAATTGCAGTTTTTGAATATACTTTTATATATTTTTATAGTATATTTTATTTTATTTTATTGTAAATAAAGTTATATATGCAGTCTTGAGTCGGTGTTTAGTGGGATTAAAAATGAATTATCGTGTTCCTGACTCCAGAGACCTTTTTAATGAATTGTTTATGGTTTACGGTCGTTGTATGCTGCGGGAGAAATGACAGTTTCATCAGTTATGTACTACTGAAGCTAGGTAGAGGCAACATCTAAGATTTGTGCACCGGTGTAAATCTACAGGTTTGGTACCGTATGGCTTTCGGGTAAAACTACCATTTCAAGATAGCCGGTTAGGACGTGCTACAATAATATATCAAAGAAAGGTATTAGGAATTTGGATTGGAAAGCTACATAAGGATCTGATGTATACTAGGAGATGTAAGGAGATTGTTTCCAGCCAATTGAGTGAGTGTTTGGAATTAGGACATTGGATATGTGTGTCTGGATTGGCACTGGCCAGAGCTGCCTGGACTATGCATGAATAGACAAAGGCAAGTCAATAAATTTAGTAGATTAAGAGAAGAAGCCGTGGGGGGAGAGCAGTGTGTCTAACCGGGGCGAGTTCATTCACAATTTAAGTAGTAAGGTGTTAACAAATGAACAGAAAGAAGTACTGAATTTAGGAACTAAATTTAGTTTGATTTCCCGCAGGCCTCCCATTGCAGATACAGCTATGGGTATAGAGAGGGCGGTAGCAGATTTGCCCGAGAGTTAAGACGTTGTGTGTACTTGGCCAGGTGCGCATAGCTACTTCCAATCTAATGACTGGTCAAAGAAAGGCTTTAGGTGAACTCAGGTGGGCTTAGTAGTATTGTAGTGCTACCTGCAGATAAGGGTAGATCTACAGTGGTTTGGAACAAAGAGGATTATCAGGAAAAGGCTATTAATTTACTTAATGATAGGACTACCTATAGAAAAGGTAGTCCTATCATTAATCCTATATTTGAAATATAGGATTAATGATAGGAATAAAATATCCTATATTCGAAAGAACCCCCTTAATTGGGCTAGAATGCCAAGTTAATAAATTGGTTCAAGGTTGGCAGAAAGCTGAAAAAATATCCGAGGAGATATCCTGAAAGTTGCGGGCATCGGGCTGTCATCTACCTAGGTTTTATGGGCTGCCAAAAGTCCATATGCCAGGGGTTCCTTTAAGGCCAATTGTGTCATTTATGGGCAGTCCAACGCATGCTTTATCCAGGTTTTTGGTGGAGCTCACATCCCCCATGGTAGGGCAATCGGACTTTACCAATAAGAATAGTAGTGACCTTGTACAGTTTGCTAGAACTCAGGAGATAGAAGAGGAAGAAATTATGGTGTCCTTTGACGTTAGTTCCTTGTTCACCTGTATACCCATTGAATATGGTTTGGATTGTGCGTGGGTAGCTTTGGGAAGTGATGGTACTTTGAAAGATAGGACAGCTTTGATCTGTGAGGACATTTGTAAAGGAATTAGTGTATGTGTAGTACTACTATGGTGTTTAGGAATATTATGTATCAGCAAGTCCGTAGAGTGGCCATGGGTTCGCCCATTAGTGCAGTTATAGCCAATTTGGCTATGGAAGAGTTTGAAAATAGGATGTTGATGAGCACTCCTCCACCCCGGTACAGGTGTGGAAGAGATGTCGATGACACTTTTACAGAGGGGTCAGGATAATGAAGTGCTCAGTTGGTTGAATGATGGTTCACCTTATATTCAGTTTACCACGGAGGTAGAGGGGGACCCGCCTTTCCTTGATATATATTGTACAGGGAAAGGTGACGCATGAGAACTAAGGTTTATAGAAAACCTATGTGTCGCAGCCAGTACACACACTTTAAATCAGCTGAGGCCGGTGGCCACAAGAAGAATGATGTCAAAGCTTTGATGGGAAGGGTGGGGTCATATTGTTGCTCCTCTAAGGAGAGGGATGACGAGATTGGATGGTTAAGGCGGATCTCAAGATGTGTGGCTATCCCCAGACGGTATTGAGGGTGTTTAAAGGACATGAGTACGGGTCATAGGGATGTTTTTATGCCTAGGACCACTGCATACATTCCCTACTATCCGGGTATTTCAGAACTCATTGCACGTATTTTAGCTCATGTGAGATACGTTGTGTGCAGCTTCCTGGTCGGAGACTTCACATGGTGATATCCAGGGTTAAATATTCTATTGATACTGGTGACACCAGCGGGGTCACATACGAGATTGAATGCCCGGAGTATTATGTGGGTGAAACAAAGCGTAGATTATGTGATCATCTAGGTGAACATGATAGAGCCATCAAGACGGCGGATTATGAGAGCTCAGCTGTAGCTGAGCATGCTTGGGAAATGGGGCATGGTATTTCAGCCAAAGGAGCATTGATTGTCGACAGGGCTAGGGGGTTTCTGGAACCAGAAGTAGCTAGAGAGGTTATGAATAAGGTCGTCTGGATGATATAGCATTAATAGGAATAAGGGTTGCTGCATTCATCCGCTTTTCGAGTCCCTCATTTTAGGGAGATATGAGTGGTGTAGAATGGTTCGTTCCCGATTCCAGTGCATGGGAAGTTAGTAATGCTCATGTGCCATTGTGGACCTGCTGGGATAGAATTAGGTATGTATGTATGTGTATGTATATATATATATATATATATATATATATTATTCTTTTGTATTATCATTCTATTGTGGTTTAATTCGTCTTTGTTCATCATAATGTCATTGTTTTTCGCCATGATGGCTAATTAAACATTGTCCGTGCCGGTGTTTTTTACCTATAGATATTATAGTTAATACATTACTGGTCTTTAAGCTAGCCTAATCTCGGTTATCTTAATTACCCATAGCCTATACATTTAGTATTTTGCAACTTGTTGCGCATTACTAAAGAAATTTTCATAACACTTATTGATGAAAAACTGTAGCAATAGGCAAATTATCAATATTATTTTATAACTATATCTATAATTTATACATTTTTATACATTTTTGTATTACATCACATGGACGTCAATCCCCTACTTCATCGGGGACTTTGAGTGGATTGACGGCCCATTCGATGTAATGCATTTTTTACTTACCCGTTTCTGTTTGCATCTATCACAGCTTTGCTATTAAATTAATTCTAAATTCCAAGGTTCTTTTTGAATTTTTTTGGACTTATGTTTATCTTATTCTTCTTAATTGTTGTTAGTTAAATTATTATTATTTAATAATTATTATTATTATTATTTAATAATAATTATTATTATTATTTAATATTATTATAATTATTTAATTATTATTATTTAATAATTATTATTATTATTATTTAATAATAATTATTATTATTATTTAATATTATTATAATTATTTAATTATTATTATTTAATAATTATTATTATTATTATTTAATAATTATTATTATTATTATTTAATAATAATAATTTAACTAACAACAATTAAGAAGAATAAGATAAACATAAGTCCAAAAAAATTCAAAAAGAACCTTGGAATTTAGAATTAATTTAATAGCAAAGCTGTGATAGATGCAAACAGAAACGGGTAAGTAAAAAATGCATTACATCGAATGGGCCGTCAATCCACTCAAGTCCCCGATGAAGTAGGGGATTGACGTCCATGTGATGTAATACAAAAATGTATAAAAATGTATAAATTATAGATATAGTTATAAAATAATATTGATAATTTGCCTATTGCTACAGTTTTTCATCAATAAGTGTTATGAAAATTTCTTTAGTAATGCGCAACAAGTTGCAAAATACTAAATGTATAGGCTATGGGTAATTAAGATAACCGAGATTAGGCTAGCTTAAAGACCAGTAATGTATTAACTATAATATCTATAGGTAAAAAGCACCGGCACGGACAATGTTTAATTAGCCATCATGGCGAAAAACAATGACATTATGATGAACAAAGACGAATTAAACCACAATAGAATGATAATACAAAAGAATAATAATAGGTACTCTGTTTGTACCCATGCATTGCTAAAACAGCTACTGGGACAACAGAAAAAACTAGAAAGAATTTAAATAAAACTACTATAATAGAATATTAAAAATAAAATGCGAACTGAACCATCATAATACAAAAGAATAATTATATATATATATATATATATATACTATCATTGAATTATATTAAATAAAGTTAAATTATAACAAAATGAATAAATAATTAAGCATTCATTAGAGGCAGCGACATGCAATTCCTCCATATGAAGCTGAAATACATCCATTATTTTAAATTAAATAAAACATAAGCCAGTAGTATGGCAAAAACTGTAGAGCGAAAATTAACATAAAAATAATCCAAATAAACAATCGAACGAAAAAAAGAAGAATAGATATAAATAGTAGCCCAGAAACCCTAATATAATTTCGATCTTTAAATCCAATTAACAAAAACTATACAAATTTTAGGATAATGCCAATTAGTTATTAATTTAGCGGTACCCCCCCGAGAGGTACCAGTTCCAAAAGACGTGAAATATCACCCAAAGAGGGTTAAAGGAACTACCAAACGAAAATTTTCGTTTGGTAGTTCCTTTAACCCTCTTTGGGTGATATTTCACGTCTTTTGGAACTGGTACCTCTCGGGGGGGTACCGCTAAATTAATAACTAATTGGCATTATCCTAAAATTTGTATAGTTTTTGTTAATTGGATTTAAAGATCGAAATTATATTAGGGTTTCTGGGCTACTATTTATATCTATTCTTTTTTTCGTTCGATTGTTTATTTGGATTATTTTTATGTTAATTTTCGCTCTACAGTTTTTGCCATACTACTGGCTTATGTTTTATTTAATTTAAAATAATGGATATATATATATATATATATATATATATATATATATATATATATATATATATATATACACACACACACACATATATATATATATATATATATTGTTGGATGGCCTGTAACCATTTCAGCTGATGAAGGCAGCTGTTGCTGCCAAAAGCTCTTGTATAGTGGTTTTAATCTTTTAGTGATTTTATTATCGTAACATACATTTTATTTTAATTGTAGTTTTTGAATATAGTTATATTTTTATAGTATATTTTATTTTAGTGTAAATAAGGTTATATATGCAGTCTTGAGTCAGTGTTTAGTGGCTTTAAAAAGGAATTATCAAGTTCCTGACGCCAGAGACATTTTTAACGAAATTATCTCCTTCTGACTATGTATCAACCAATAAAGTTAAGGTAAATAAAAGCTTGTTTCTTTTATTGTTTAACTTTATTTTGGTATGTATACATACAGAGTATGTATGCATACCAAACAGAGGGATAAAAATGGTCTTGAAAAAAAATTTTGATTTATGACAATTTGGCAATAACATCTCCTATTAGCCCATAAAATTACTTACTGTACTTGTGTTAATTAAATAGAAGAAAAGTATATTAATACACATTAATATATCTAACATGTATTAATTTTATGTATTTAGTATGTAAATTTATATTGGAAATAAACAGAAATTAGATAGTATTATCTCTCTCTCTCTCTCTCTCTCTCTCTCAGAAATTTTTTTTTTTTTGGCTGGTTCAGTATAAGCCTCAGGCTTTCTTGCACCACATGGCTAATAGTAATAACAATAATCTTAATTATAATATTGTGATAAGTATAATATTGTAATATTCAGAAAATATTACACGTACAGTAAACCCTCACTAATCTGGAGTAATTGAAGGGAGAAGTCATCCGGATTAAGTGATAATCACATTTTATATCACATGGTGCTGACGTCGCACACCACGCCACTTGATCATTCCTGTGAATACCACTTAAATGCAGCTTCTTCCAGCAAATCTTCTTCTGGCTGATACTGCTTTTATCACTCCCCACATCAAATTTTAAAGGAAATGTCTTTATAGATTCTTTGTTTTTTAATATCTGACAACCTGTCGATCAATACAAAATTAATCAGCAATTTTTTTTTTCAGGAACACCATTTTCTGAGCTTGTTAATGATAGTTAAAGTATTCTTTTTATTTCACTTTTTAATTCTTTAGAACCCATAATTATATAAAATATAACTTATGTATATATATATATATAAAGTATGCAAATGAAGTGATATAAGTAATAACATCCATCCAACTCAGAGTCAACAACACCCAAGAAAATGTAATGTATGTTCTGCCTCTCTCTGTGCAACCAGCATGTAGAGAGAGTTATTCATATGCCTTCCTAAATCTAGTGTCTTTCAAAGTACTCAACCTGGAAGAGAATGTTTATATTTCGATCCGGATAAACTGTAACTGGATTACATTAGCATTAGCAAAGGCACACAATGCAAGCTTATATAGCATTAGCAAAAAAAAAAAAAACACCCCCCCTTCTCATTTCACCCATCCACTCGCTCCATATGTTTGTCTAGTTCCGCCTTGAATCTGTTTAAGCTATCAACTTCTACAATGACATAAGTTTGTTCCGGCAATCAACCGCCCGCTAACTAAAGGCAAACTTCCGCACATCAATCCTACAACCGTCTTTCTCCAATTTGAATTTATGCCCTCTCAGGCAATTATTCAGAGCAAGAGGAAGAATCCCATCAGCAGTGAGCATGCTCAAACCATTCAAGGCTTTATACACCTCAATCAGATCACCTCGCAGGTGCCTAGTCTCTAATTTGCAAAACTTAAAAACCTTTTTTAGCAAGAGCAAACCTTTGTTCCATTCATTAATCTTGTTGACCTTCTCCGTACTCGTTCCAACAGCTCTACATCCTTCTTAAAATGAGGCCTCCAGACCTGTATACAGTACTCAAGATGTGGCCTGACCATTGCCTTATACAAGGGGATAATCACCTCCTTATCCCAGCCAGAAAAATTCCTGTATATCATTGACAAGACACCATGAGCTACTCTTGTAGACCATCTGCACTGCTCAGAAAATTTCATATCTGCTTCACAATTACCCCCAGGTCCTTTTCACTCTCTACCACTGTCAGTGTAGTACCACACAGTTGATACGATACTCTGGGGTTACTGCTTGCCATATACAGTGCTTTACATTTGTCAATGTTAAACATCAGTTGCCACCTCTCAGCCGATCTGCTCAACTTTTTTAGATCCTGTTGCAGTAGCGCACTGTCATTAACAACCCTGCCGATCTGCAAACTTGGACATTAAGCCTGATATACCATCATCAATATCATTAATGAATACAGAAAACAACAATGGACCCAACACTGAACCCTGGGGGACTCCACTAATAACATTAGTCCATGAAGAGGAGTGCCCATTGATTACCACTCTGTCTTCTCCCTCTCAAACATCCCTTTATCCATAGCAGCAATTTGCCTTCAATGCCACACTGCTCTAATTTGTGTAGCAGTCATCCATGTGCAACAGTATCAAAAACCTTTCTAAGATCCAAATATATGATATCAAAATTATTCTTTGCATCCAGTTCCTTTGTGACTCCATCATTGCATCCAATCAAATTGGTCAGACAAGACTTCCCATTAACAAACCCATGCTGTGTCCGAGCTATAACTGAAGTCTTGTCTAGATGATTCTGCAATGCTTCTTTAACCAGTGCCTCCATTAATTTCCCTGGAAGAGAAGTTAAACTAATAGGTCTGTAATTACCTTTGTCTCCTTTTGATCCTCCTTTGTGGATTGGAGTCACATTTCCAGTCCATGAGTACCTTCCCTGAGTCCAAGAAAGCTCTCATAATTATGGCTAAGGGTTTGCTTACTTCCATTGCTGCCTCCTTTAATATAACTGGATAGATTCTATCCACCCCAGGTGCCTTTATGTTTATCTTCAACAATTTCTCCTCCCCTCTACTCTCAGTTATTACAAGATTATCTATCTTACTGCCAGAGTTTAATACACTTCTGGCATTCCCCTCCCTGAATAACTCCTCATATGTGAATGTAGACAGAAAATATTCATTTAGTTTGTTAGCTACCTGAGCAGGATCATCAATAGTTGAACCATCAATATCCAGTAGACCAATCTGATTCATCCCTTTCCTTCTAGAGTTTACATAAGTAAAGAACTCTGTTTTTTATTTGCATCTTTTGCCAAAGATTTCTCATAATCTGCCTTTGCCTGCCTAATCTCCTTTGTGACTTGGTTACAGACCAGATTATATCTATCATAGGCTTCCATGTCACCCATTAATTTATATGTATCCCATGCATTTTTCTTCTCTGCCATATGTCTCATTAGTTCATCTGACATCCATTTAGGCCTAAACCTTGAACAATATTTCTTAGTTGGTATGTAAAGCCTAGTAGCTTCCAAGATAAATAAATTCTTTGAATGCTTCCCACTTTGAATTTGCTGTTAGTAACATCATCAGTTGGTCGCACTGTATAGAATTTAAGTACTGTCTCAGACCACCGCAGTCGCCTTTACAAAAGCAAAAACCCTTCCCTTTACCCCTGAGTTACCTCTTTGATACCGCATAGTTACCTCTTTGAGTAAATCCCACTTCAGCACACTGATCACTGCCACCTAGTGGTTCCTTTATCTGCAGATTCTTAAAGCATGAAGAATCACTACTGATAATCAGATCAAGAGTATTTATTACTCTCTCTAGTTGCCTCCCGAACATGCTGCTGTAGAAAACAATCATCCAATAAATCCACAAAAGCCTTGCTAGTGTGTGTCCAACCCAAAAATTCCAGTCCATCTTTGGGAAATTAAAATCCCCCATTATAAGACACTGATTTACTGGTCCACTATTTCTCTGCACAATTGCTCATTATACTCATCAGATTCATTGGGCCTATAACACACACCTACTATCATTTTTTCCTTTCCCAGTGCTTATGTCACACCAAACAGACTCAACATTGAATTGTCCACCAATCAATTGGATGCACTTCCTTAGATTTTGTGTGTTTCTTAAATAACAAGCATAACCCCTCCTCCCTTCCTGTCTATCCTTTCTGTACACATTAGCGAGAGTTTACTGTACCTGCAAAAGACAAAAGTTCTTAGTAATGAGACAAATAATGACATATTGTATGATTTAAGACAGATTGAAGGTTTTGAAATTTTAGATGAAGCAGCAGCTGCTGAATGTTTTAATTCAGATAAATGTTTAATCTGCCATGAAATTTTATGTAATGATGAAATAGCACGAATGGTTATAAATGAAGAAGGACCAAACACAGATGAAGACTAAGGACGCTGTAGAAAAATCTACTGCCAACAAATTAAACCTTGTATAGTACTGATTTATCTCATGTGGAGGCTCTACTGCTTGACTATAGTGCAAGAGAACATTCTTGCCAACAAGATGTTGTGTAATTTCTGTTTGTTGCATAATTTCCATTCTGCCATTTATAGGAAGTTAGTGATGCAAAGAAACAAAACTTCTTTACTTTTCTTTTTCAATAAATAATAGAACATATGCATTTTATATATATATAAAAAATGCATATTGTTCATAATGCCGATTTTTTTCTTATTTTGCAGATTATCCAGGGAAATTATTTTTTCCCGACCTCTCCAGTTAATCAGGAGTGTATGTGTGCGTTAAAATAAGTATCAGCAGAACAGATAAGTCTTGTGAGAATCACAAGAAAATAGAAAGCCAATATGGCATATTTACCAGCCAATTATAAACAAATTTAGACTTGCATCCTCTGAAAATACCAAAGCCAAATGTGAAATATTACAAATCTGATATAGTAAACCAAAAAGAGCAACGTGCCAACAAATGAAACAACTTAAAATTATAAACAGTACAATTATCGAGCCCCATCTCATTGGAGGGTCGCAGAACAACACAGTTATGGAATCACTGCATTTTGAACGGTGCACAAATGAATGTATGAACTGCAACTGACAATACACCATCAGCTCATTGATATAATAAATTTGCACAACAGTGGCCAAATAACAGCGAAAAATTAAATCAAGATAGCTTAAGCACCCTCACAATTCAAAGCCAAACTGTTAACTGGAAAATGAATTATAAATAAGGAACCAGAATATAAAATAGTAGCGCCTAGCAACTAAGCTCATTACAACTACATAAAATAAATTAATTTTTTGTACACTCTCTCTCTCTCTCTCTCTCTCTCTCTCTCTCTCTCTCTCTCTCTCTCTCTCTCTCTCTCTCTCTCTCTCTCTCTCTCTCTCTCTCTCTCTCTCTCTGTGTGTGTGTGTGTGTGTGTGTGTGTGTGTGTGCAAATATATATATTCTCCCATTTCCCAAAATATCCATCAACTTCTTTTCAAAAAAAAACTCATTAAAAAAAATCACTAAATATTGCATGTCATTTCTCAGATGATTTCACAAGATATAGTAAAACCTTGATTTAACAGACTACAGTATACTAGATGTGGGAAGGCCCGTCCATTAAATCTGGATATCGGTTAAACTTGAAAGAAATAGTCAGTTCTGCTATAATGCACATTTTCACAGTGCAAATTTTTTGCTCCACTGCGATTGATATGCTGTATTAGGAAACAATGTGACTATAACGTGATTTTTGCATAGGCTCATGTACAATTTCGTCTGCCAGTAACGCCAGATGAATGCAAAACCCGGCACCAAGCTGATCGTAGAGACCTGCGCAGCAATACATACAAGTTTATGAAGCTCCAAAAATATCAAACGTCAAATGCGCGAGAGCTATATTTCCCCATTTACTGTAATTGTATTTGTCGAGACACTTATCAAACTTATCATTCACTGTATTCACAAGATTATGTTCAAACAGAAATTTTGTGAGGTGGGATAATGCGAACGGAGGAGCACATTTCTGAAGGTCACTACCATAAAACAATTTGCAGTTCCCAGTTTATTGGGTTTTTCTGTTAGTGCAGTCTAATTATAAATGGTTAGCAAACTCGATCTTATTGCATTTGCAATAATACTGATAGCTGGAATTCTGTGGGTTTTTAAGTAATGATGAGATGTGTTTCCTCTTCTTCAATCATATAAAAAGCATAAATAAAATTTCAGAATCTTCTCTTTTGTGTGTGCCGTGTTGGTCGTTATTGATTGCTCATCGTTTTTAATGTTTTAAATTTTACAATCAAAAAAAAAAAAAAAAAAAAAAGTCAGTGAACAGAAATATCAATCAAACTTCATATTTTATCAAAATAAAGGGCTATATTTACTGTAATATTTATTTATTTATTAGAAATTTAAGATGTTTAAACCTGTGTTAGCAATATTATTGGGTTTTTAACTTTTTTTTTTACTGTTTTACTTACCAGATTGAAAAATTTTTTTTCTGCACGCTCTGCCCCTATCTCTATTTTTCCCATAAGTCCTGATGTTTTTAATGCGCAAAATACCATAACGCAGAGATTTTTAGGAACACATGTACTGCGTCATAGCAAAACTGACTGTACATATGGTTTCCGAAGCTACTAGAATGTTATGAAGCCATTATAACAAAGAAAAAAAATAGAGAATGTTCTGAACTACAGCATTTGATGGAAACTACTGAACAGAATTTTATACCACATCTTGTTACAAATAATAAATGAATTACATCACTGCAAGAAAAATTCACACTGTAGCAAAATTTCTCATCTCATGGATGATATTTACTCTAAATTGAACCTTTTTCCATAGTATATGGGCAGTGCAGACAGTCTGCAAGAGTAGCTCATAGGGTCTTGTCAATGATATACAGGAATTTTTCTAGCAGGGATAAGGAGGTGATTATCCCCTTGTATAAGGCAATGGTCAGGCCACACCTTGAGTACTATATACAGGTCTGGAGGCCTCATTTTAAGAAGGAGGTAGACCTGTTGGAACAAGTACAGAGAAGGGCAACAACATTAGTGAATGGAACAAAGGGATACTCTTACAAAGAAAGGCTTAAGTTTTGCAAATTACAGTGTCTAGAGACTAGACACCTGCGAGGTGATCTGATTGAGGTGCATAAAGCCTTGAATGGTTTGAGCATGCTCAATACTGATGGAATTCTTCCTCTTGCTCAGAATAATCATTTGAGAGGGCATAAATTCAAACTGAGGAAAGACATATGCAGAAGTTTGCCTTTAGCCAGTGGGTGGTTGGTTGGTGGAACAGACTTCCATCCCTTGTTGTGGAAGTTGATAGCCTAAATAAATTTAAGACTGAGCTGGACAGGTACTTGGAATGAATGGAGGGGTGAAATGGGAGCGCATTTTTTTTTTTTTTTTTTTGGCTGATGCTGCATAAGCTTGCTTTCTTGCATCATATGCCTCTACTAATGCTAATGCTAAATGAATTTGGGCTTGTTTATAGTTTCTTCATAGAAAGAGGAAGTTTAAACATGAATTAGGTATAATATTTCAATGCTACTTCAATGATCATAAAAGATAAAAAAAAAATTGTTCACACAATTCTTCAGTTTTGTTATCTGATTATATTGTATTGATAAATGAAAGCAAGTCTGGCCATTTCATTAGCCACAACTTAAATTTGCTCCATTGCAAAAATATACAAGGGTGCTAAGGAGGTTAAAAAAGCTAAGGCAGCTTATGAGAAGTCTCTGGCAAAGAAAAACAGCAAAGACTTCTATGCTTGTACTAACAGTAGAAAGAAGGAATTAGATCACATTCAGTCACTTGATGATTATGGGTTATCTGTTGATGACCCTGCTCAGGTTGTGGAAAAGGACAGTTATACTACAATAACAGCATGGATTTGTCAAGGGGTAGTCTCATCTAACCAATCAGATGGGTTACTGTGATGCAGTGACCAAGGAACTGGATACAAAGAATAATTTTGACATCATATACTTGGATATCGGGAAGGCTTTTGATACTGTTGCACATAAAACTGCTGTGGATAAAGGGATAGTTAAATATAAGAAGACAGAGTGGTTATCAATGGGCACTTCATGGACTATAAAGTTATAGTCCACGAAGTTTAATGGACTATAAAGTTATAGTCCATTAAAATCTCTTCATGGACTATAATATAAAGTTATTAGTGAAGTTCCCCAGGGTTCAGCACCGGGTCCATTGTTGTTTTCAATATATGTCAATGATATTGATGAAGGTATATCAGGCTTAATGTCTACGTTTGCATATGATACAAAAGTTGGCAGGGTGGTTAATATGAGTCATCAGGGTGAGCAACTGCAACAAGATCTAGGAAAATTGGGTCAATGGGCTGAGAAATGGCAGTTGAAGTTTAACATATAGGTAGTGGAGAATGAAAAAGACATGAGGGTAATTGTGCAGTTCGACTGCACAATTGTAAAGCAGTTATTAATCAGTCCAAACTAGATTTTGAACAGACTAACAGTAGAAAACTTGCTTCTTGCCCTAATGGTAGCTGGGCATTCTGATCTCTTGCCAAAGCCATTTGGCTGCAACTTTTGCCCATCTCTGCTCCCACCTCTGTCAAAACCAGGTGGTTCTGTTGTCACTTCAGCCAAGGATAAAGCTGACCTGCTAGCATCCCATTTTTCTTCCAACTCATGTATTAATGATCTTGGTAAAACACTTCCCACCATTCCTAGCACGCTCGATAAAATGCCTCCTGTGGTCTTCCGTCAAAAGGATGTCAGAAGGATTTTGACGAACCTTGATGCTAAGAAAGCTATTGGTCCTGATGGTATTTCTCCACTTGTTCTCAAAATCTGTGCTCCTGAACTTACTCCTGTTCTTTGCCACCTTTTTTCACTTTCTTATTCCAAAGGTGTTTTTCCTTTTGCTTGGAAATTTGCTCATATCCAGCCAGTTCCTAAAAAGGGTGACATCTCTCCCATACAATTATCGTCCCATTGCAATTACTTCTACTCTTTCTAAAGAGTAGGGATCTATCCAGTTCTATTAAAGGAGGCAGCAAAGGAAGTAAGCAAACCCTTAGCCATAATTATGAGAGCTTCCTTGGACTCAGGGGAGGTACCCATGGACTGGAGATGTGCAAATGTGACCCCAATTCACAAAGGGGGATCAAAGGCTGACACAAGTAATTATAGACCTGTGAGCTTAACTTCTGTTCCCGGAAAATTAATGGAGGCACTGGTTAAAGAAGCACTGCAGGATCATCTAGACAAGACTTCAGTTATAGCTAGGACACAGCATGGTTTTGTTAAGGGGAAGTCTTGCCTGACCAATTTGATTGGATACTATGATGCAGTCACAAAAGAACTGGATGCAGGGAATAACTTTGATATTATATACTTGGATCTTAGAAAGGCTTTTGATACTGTTGCACATGGAAGACTGCTGCACAAATTGGAACGGTGTGGCATTGGAGGCAAATTGCTGCTATGGATAAAGGGGTGGTTGAGGGGGAGAAGACAGAGTGGTAATCAATGGACACTGCTCATCGTGGACTAATGTTATTAGTGGAGTCCCTCAGGGTTCAGTATTGGGTCCTTTATTGTTTTCTGTATTTATAAATGATACTGATGATGGTATATCAAGCTTAATGTCCAAGTTTGCAGACGATACGAAGGTTCGCCGGGTTGTCAAGGACACTACTGACACTATGCTGCTGCAACAGGATTTGGAAAGGTTGAGCAGATGGGCTGAGAGGTGGCAAATGAAGTTTAACATTGACAAATGTAAAGTACTACATATGGGAAACAGCAACCCCAGAGCAACGTATCAACTCTGTGGTACTACACTGACAGTGGTAGAGAATGAAAGGGACCTGGGGGTGGTTGTGCAGGCAGATATGAAGTTCTCTGAGCAGTGCAGACAGGCTGCAAGAGTAGCTCATGGTGTATTGTCAATGATATATAGGAATTTTTCTAGCAGGGATAAGGAGGTGATTATTCCCTTGTATAAGGCAATGGTCAGGCCACACCTAGAGTACTGTATACAGGCCTGGAGGCCTCATTTCAAGAAGGATGTAGAGCTGCTGGAACAAGTACAGAGAAGGGCAACAAGATTGGTGAATGGGACAAAGGGGTGCTCTTACGAAGAAAGGCTTAAGTTTTGCGAATTACAGTGTCTGGAAACTAGGCACCAGCGAGGTGATCTGATAGAGGTGTACAAAGCCTTGAATGGTTTGAGCATGCTCAATGCTGATGGGATTCTTCCTCTTGCTCAGAATAATCACCTGAGAGGGCATAAATTCAAATTGAGGAAAGACAGATGTAGGATAGATGTGCGGAAATTTGCCTTTAGCCAGCGGGTGGTTGGTAGGTGGAACAGACTTCCATCCCTTGTCGTGGAAGTTGATAGCCTAAATAAGTTTAAGGCTCAGCTGGACAGGTATTTCAAACGAACAGAGGGGTGAAGTGAAAGTGGTTATTTTTATTTATTTATGTTACTTTTTTTTTTTTTTTTTTTTTGGCTGATGCTGCATAAGCTTGCTTTCTTGCATCAAATGCCTCTACTAATGCTAATGCTAAAGTAATGGAGAAATCAATTAACTGCCAACTCTTAAACTACATAGAAACCTTCCGCCTTTGGTGATCAACGATTTCCAGTATGGATTCCATTAATGTTGATCCACTGGTGATATTCTGGCTTATTAGCATTAGCATTAGTAGAGGCATTTGATGCAAGAAAGCAAGCTTATGCAGCATCAGCCAAAAAAAAAAAAAAAAAAAACCACTTCCACTTCACCCCTCTGTTCGTTCAAAATACCTGTCCAGCTGAGCCTTAAACTTATTTAGGCTATCAACCTCCACCACAAGGGATGGAAGTCTGTTCCACCAACCAACCACCCGCTGGCTAAAGACAAATTTCCGCACGTCTATCCTACATCTGTCTTTCCTCAATTTGAATTTATGCCCTCTCAGGTGATTATTCTGAGCTAGAGGAAGAATCCCATCAGCATTGAGCATGCTTAAACCATTCAAGGCTTTATACACCTCTATCAGATCACCTCGCTGGTGCCTAGTCTCCAGACACTGTAATTTGCAAAACTTAAGCCTTTCTTCGTAAAAGCACCCCTTTGTTCCATTCACTAATCTTGTTGCCCTTCTCTGTACTCGTTCCAGCAGCTCTACATCCTTCTTGAAATGAGGCCTCCAGACCTGTATACAGTACTCTAGGTGTGGCCTGACCATCGCCTTATACAATGGAATAATCACCTCCTTATCCCTGCTGGAAAAATTCCTGTATATCATTGACAATACTCCTGGAGCTACTCTTGCAGCCCGTCTGCACTGCTCAGAGAACTTCATATCTGCCTGCACAACCACCCCCAAGTCCCTTTCATTCTCTACCACTGTCAGTGTTGTACCACAGAGTTGATACGTTGCTCTGGGGTTGCTGTTTCCCATGTGTAGTACTTTACATTTGTCAATGTTAAACTTCATTTGCCACCTCTCAGCCCATCTGCTCAACCTTTCCAGATCCTGTTGCAGCAGCATAGTGTCAGTAGTGTCCTTGACAACCCTGCCAACCTTTGTATCGTCTGCAAACTTGGACATTAATCCCGATATACCATCATCAATATCATTTATAAATACAGAAAACAATAATGGACCCAACACTGAGCCCTGAGGGACTCCACTAATAACATCAGTCCACGATGAGCAGTGTCCATTGATTACCACTCTCTGTCTTCTCCCCCTCAACCACCCCTTTATCCATAGCAGCAATTTGCCTCCAATGTCACACTGCTCCAATTTGTGTAGCAGTCTTCCATGTGCAACAGTATCAAAAGCCTTTCTAAGATCCAAGTATATAATATCAAAGTTATTCCCTGCATCCAGTTCTTTTGTGACTGCATCATAGTATCCAATCAAGTTGGTCAGGCAAGACTTCCCCTTAACAAAACCATGCTGTGTCTGAGCTATAACTGAAGTCTTGTCTAAATGATCCTGCAGTGCGTCTTTAACCAGTGCCTCCATTAATTTTCCTGGAACAGAAGTTAAGCTCACAGGTCTATAATTACTTGTGTCAGCCTTTGATCCTCCTTTGTGAATTGGGGTCACATTTGCACATTTCCAGTCTATGGGTACCTCCCCTGAGTCCAAGGAAGCGCTCATAATTATGGCTAAGGGTTTGCTTACTTCCTTTGCTGCCTCCTTTAATATAACTGGATAGATCCCATCCACCCCGGGTGCCTTTCTTGTGTTTATCTTCAACAGTTTCTTCTCCACTTTACTCCCAGTTATTTCAAGATTCTGTAACTTACTGCTAGAGTTAGCATTAGCATTAGTAGAGGCATACGATGCAAGAAAGCAAGCTTATTCAGCATCAGCCAAAAAAAAAAAAAAAAAAACCACTCCCATTTCACCCCTCCGTTCGTTCGAAATACCTGTCCAGTTGAGCTTTAAATTTGTTTAGGCTATCAACTTCAACAACAAGTGATGGAAGTCGGTTCCACCAACCAACCACCCGCTGGCCAAAGGCAAATTTCCGCACATCTATCCGACATCCGTCCTTCCTCAATTTGAATTTATGCCCTCTGAGGTGATTATTCTGAGAAAGATGAAGAATCCCATTGGCATTGAGCATGCTCAAACCATTCAAAGCCTTATACACCTCTATCAGATCACCTCGCCGGTGCCTAGTCTCCAAACTCTGTAATTTGCAAAACTTAAGCCTTTCTTCGTAAGAGCAACCCTTTGTTCCATTTACTAATCTTGTTGCCCTTCTCTGTACCCGTTCCAGCAGCTCTACATCCTTCTTGAAATGAGGCCTCCAGACCTGTACACAGTACTCAAGATGTGGCCTTACCATTGCCTTATACAAGGGAATAATCACCTCCTTATCCCTGCTAGAAAAATTCCTGTATATCATTGACAAGACACCATGAGCTACTCTTGCAGCTCGTCTGCACTGCTCAGAGAACTTCATATCTGCCTGCACAATTACCCCCAGGTCCTTTTCATTCTCCACCACTGTCAGTGTAGTACCGCAGAGTTGATACGTTGCTCTGGGGTTACTGTTTCCCATATGCAGCACTTTACATTTGTCGATGTTAAACCTCATTTGCCACCTCTCAGCCCATCTGTTCAACCTTTCCAGATCCTGTTGCAGCAGCATAGCGTCAGTATTGTCCTTAACGACCCTGCCAACCTTTGTATCATCTGCAAACTTGGACATTAAACTTGATATCCCATCATCAATATCATTCATAAACACCGAAAACAACAATGGACCCAACACTGAACCTTGAGGAACTCCACTAATAACATTAGTCCACGTTGAGCAGTGTCCATTGATTACCACTCTCTGTCTTCTGCCACTCAACCATCCCCTTATCCATAGCAGCAATTTGCCTCCAATGCCACACTGCTCCAATTTGTGCAGCAGTCTTCCATGTGCAACAGTATCAAAAGCCTTTCTAAGATCCAAATATATAATATCAAAGTTATTCCCTGCATCCAGTTCTTTTGTGACTACATCATAGTATCCAATCAAATTGGTCAGGCAAGACCTGCCCTTAACAAAACCATGCTGCGT
The DNA here is from genome assembly GCF_048544385.1 of Mastigoproctus giganteus. NCBI lineage: Eukaryota > Metazoa > Arthropoda > Arachnida > Uropygi > Thelyphonidae > Mastigoproctus > Mastigoproctus giganteus. The sequence continues at coordinate 92,269,201 of NC_143588.1, read as the reverse complement.
CTGAGCTATAACTGAATTCTTGTCTAGATGATCCTGCAGTGCTTCTTTAACCAGTGCCTCCATTAATTTACCTGGAACAGAAGTTAAACTAACAGGTCTATAATTACTTGTGTCAGCCTTTGATCCTCCTTTGTGAATTGGGGTTACATTTGCACATCTCCAGTCTATGGGTACCTCCCCTGAGTCCAAAGAAGCTCTCATAATTATGGCTAGGGGTTTGCATACTTCCTTTGCTGCCTCCTTTAATATAACTGGATAGATCCCATCCACCCCAGGTGCCTTTTTTATGTTTATCCTCAACAATCTCTCCTCCACTTTCCTCTCAGTTATTACAAAATCATCCAGCTCACTGCCAATGTTTACTTTACCTACATCATTCTCCTTCCTGAATAACTCCTCATGCGTGAATGTAGATGCAAAATACTCGTTTAGATTGTTAGCCACCTGAGCAGGATCCTCAACTGTTGAACCATCAATATCCAGTGGACCAATCTGATTCATCCCTTTCCTTCTCGAGTTCAAGTATGTAAAGAACTCTTTTCTGTTTTTCTTTGCATCCTTTGCCAAGGATTTTTCGTAGTCTGCCTTTGCCTGCCTAATCTCCTTTGTGACTTGGTTACAGACCAACTTATATCTATCATAGGCTTCCATGTCACCCATTAATTTATATGTATCCCATGCATTTTTCTTCTCTGCCACATGTCTCATTAGTTCATCTGACAACCATTTAGGCCTAAACCTTGAACAATATTTCTTAGTTGGTATGTAAAGCCTGGTAGCCTCCAAGATTAGTTCCTTGAATGCTTCCCATTTTGAGTTTGCTCTTGGTAACATCATCAGTTGGTCCCACTGTATAGAATTTAAATACTGTCTCAGACCATCATAGTCGCCTTTACGAAAACAAAAACCCTTCCCTTTACCTCTGATGGTAGTTACCTCCTTGAGTAAATCCCACTTCAACACACTGTGATCACTGCCACCTAGTGGTTCATTTATCTGCAGGTTCTTAATGCATGAAGAGTCACTACTGATAATCAGATCAAGAGTATTGCTCCCTCTTGTTGCCTCACGAACATGCTGGTGTAGAAAACAATCATCCAATAAATCCACAAAAGCCTTGCTAGTGTGCGAGTGACCAACCCACAAATTCCAGTCAATATCTGGGAAATTAAAATCCCCCATTATAAGACTCTCTGATTTACTGGCCCACTCTATTTCCCTGTACAATATCTTATTATACTCATCAGAGTCATTAGGCCTATAGCACACTCCTACTCTCAATTTTGATTTCCCTATGCTTATGTCACACCAAACTGATTCGGCACTGCCCTGTCCATCGATGTCGACTGGCTTCACTTCCTTGGACTTTATGTGTTTCTTAATTAATAGCATAACCCCTCCTCCCCTCCTGTCCTGTCTATCCTTTCTATACACATTGTATTCCCCAAATTCCAGTTCCGCATTACTTATATCTGTGTGACACCACGTCTCTGATATCCCAACAATATCTGCCTTTGATGTTTTGAGCAATACCTCAAATTCATCAAATTTATTTACCAAACTCCTAGCATTGGTGTACACGCAGGTATACATGCACCTGTGTCTATTCTTAGCTACCCTAACACAACCCATGTGTTTACTTGTAACGCAATGACTACCAGCAGTCTCTGAAATATCCTGCATCTTGTTTTTCAGACTTCTGCTCATTTCAATAGAAGCAGTGCAAGAATCACTTCCACCTCTGCCAGTGGCTACTGTTAATCTATTAGTCCTTGTATCCCCTCCAACTAGCAGTTTTCCGACCCACCTAACACTGCCTCGACAGCATCAGCAAAAATTCTTGCACCCTTTCTATTTAAGTGTATCCCATCCCTGTAGAAGCAATCTCTCCTGTTAACAAGTACAGTCCAGGCTGAAAAAAATTCTACCCCTTGAGCCTTGCACAATCCCTCCAGGGCCGAATTGATCGACAAGGCTCTCATCATATACTCCCTCCTATCGTGTCTGGGCAGAATTGCAGACACTTTCAAGTTCAACCCTAATTCACGGCTTTTTTTCAGCAGTGACCTGTACTTGCTAAGTAATTCCGCCGGTCTCCTACTCTTAATATCATTCGTGCCAACGTGTACAACTATATCACCTTTTGTGCCCTTAAAAGATGATATCCGCTCTACAATGTCATCAACCTTTGCCCCTGGCAGACATACCCTGGTCCTATTCCACCTATCCTTTTTACAAAGCATGTTCCCCGTTTCCCTGACAATAGTCACCAACAACTACTAGTTCCTGTGGGACCAGCGCATTCTGCCTAGGGGGCTGCTTCTGTGTTGCCTGATGACCAAGTGCAAGCTCTGGCGTTGATGTGGGCAGCTGAGAGCTTGATGGGCCCCTCAATTTATTTCCTTCGAGGGCATCCACCCTGTCCTTCAAGCTCTCATAAAGGCCCATAACAACGCTGAGTTGTCGCCTGATTTCCTTGCACTCCTTACATCGTGCACACACAAAGACATCCCCCTTGGCAGTATCATGTCCCGTACCCAACTGCTCCACAAACATCAAGCAAACAGTGCATTTTAATAGACTGTGATTCAGAGGGCAACTGGCCCCCTCAGTTCTCCCCTGAACCACAGCACTCCCATTAGCTTGAGCCTTTTGCTTTGCTGCTCTGGTTAGAGTCATGATTCCAATGTAATTCAATAAAATTTAAAACAAAAATTAAATCCTTAAGTTATATTATATATATATATATATATATATATATATGGATATATATATTGTTTTTTTTTTTTTTTTTTTTTTTTTGGTTGAATACACCTCTGGCATTCCCCTCGCTGAATAACTCCTCATGTGTGAATGTCGATGCAAAATATTCATTTAGTTTGTTAGCCACCTGAGCAGGATCATCAACACTTGACCCATCAATATTAAGTGGACCAATCTGATTCATCCCTTTCCTTCTAGAGTTTACATAAGTAAAGAACTCTTTGCTGTTTTTCTTTGCATCGCTTGCCAAGGATTTCTCGTAATCTGCCTTCGCCTGCCTAACCTCCTTGGTAACTTGGTTGCATATCAACTTGTATCTATCATAGGCTTCTGTGTCATGTGTTAATTTGTATGTATCCCATGCATTTTTCTTCTCTGCCATATGCCTCATTAGTTCATCTGACATCCATTTTGGCCTAAACCTTGAACAATATTTCTTAGTTGGTATGTAAAGCCTAGTAGCTTCCAAGATAAGTTCTTTGAATGCTTCCCATTTTGAATTTGCTGTTGGTAACATCATCAGTTGGTCCCACTGTATAGAATTTAAATACTGTCTCAGTCCATCGTAGTCGCCTTTACGGAAGCAATAACCCTTCCCTTTACCCCTAATGGTAGTTACCTCTTTGAGTAAATCCCACTTCAGCACACTGTGATCACTGCCACCTAGTGGTTCATTTATCTGCAGATTCTTAATGCATGAAGAATCACTGCTGATAATCAAATCAAGAGTATTACTCCCTCTAGTTGCCTCCCGAACATGCTGATGTAGAAAACAATCATCCAATAAATCCACAAAAGCCCTGCTAGTGTGTGAGTATCCAGCCCCCAAATTCCAGTCAATATCTGGGAAATTAAAATCTCCCATTATAAGACACTCTGATTTACTGGCCCACTCTATTTCCCTGTACAGTTCCTTATTATACTCATCAGAGTCATTAGGCCTATAGCACACTCCTACTCTCAATTTTGATCTCCCAATGTTTATGTCACACCAAACTGACTCCACACTGCACTGTCCAGCGATGTCGACTGGCTTCACTTCCTTGGTTTTTATGTGTTTCTTAACTAATAGCATAACACCTCCCCCCTTCCTATCCTGTCTATCCTTTCTGTAGACGTACTCCCCAAATTGCAGTTCCGCATCCCTTATATCTGTGTGACACCACGTCTCTGATATCCCAACAATATCTGCCTTTGATGTTTTGAGCAATACCTCAAATTCATCAAATTTATTTACTAAACTCCTAGCATTGGTGTACACGCAAGTATACCTGCACCTGTTTCTATTCTTAGCTACCCTAACACAACCCATGTGTTTACTTGTACCACAATGGCTCCCAGCAGTCTCTGAAATACCATGCATCTTGTTTTTCAGGCTTCTGCTCATTCTAATAGAAGCAGTGCAAGAATCTCTTTCACCTCTGCCAGTGGCTACTGTCAATCTATTGGTCTTTGTCTCCCCCCAAGCTAGCAGTTTTCCGACCCACCTAACACTGCCTCGATAGCATAAGCAAATATTCTTGCACCCTTTCTATTTAAGTGTATCCCATCCCTGTAGAAGCAATCTCTCCTGTTAACAAGTACAGTCCAGGCTGAAAAAAATTCTACCCCTTGAGCCTTGCACAATCTTTCCAGGGCCGAATTGATCGACAAGGCTCTCATCATATACTCCCTCCTATCGTGTCTGGGCAGAATTGCTTATGTTACTCATTTATGGACAAATTCAATGGAAAAGTTTGGTGAATATATTTTTCTTTGTTTGTTGTTGCCACATCGGCTTCCGTGGCCATAATGCACCTCCCAAGGTTTTTGCACTACTCTGATCCAAGCCTGAGGCAGGATTCGAACCCGCAATCTTTGGGTTGCCAGGCAAGTACTTTACCCACCCGGCTAGCCCAGTCGGCAAAGTTTGGTGAAACACAAGCAGTTGCTCTTGACATCTCAAAGGCTTTTGATCGTGTTTGGCATAAAGGTCTTCTAAACAAACTTCCATCTTATGGTTTGCCAACTGTTTTTTGTAATTGGTTATCCAGTTTCCTCACTGATCGCTCACTGAGGGTGATGGTAGATGGCTCTGTCTTCTAACTTCTCCACTAATGCTGGTGTCCCCCAAGGTTTAGTTCTTTCCCCCACACTTTTCCTCGTATATTAATGACCTTCCATTGACTAGAAATCCTATCCATAGTTTTGCCGATGATAGCACATTGCATTCCACTTTCTATTTTGAGAAACCTTGCCCTGCTCAATCAGCTTCAACTTCTCTAATATCCGCTACCAATTCCTTAAATGCTGATCTCCAGGTAACTCTCCAGTGGGGCAAAGACAACTTAGTTGATTTCAATCCTTCTAAAACTCAGTCTTGTCTTATATCTCAAAAAAAGGATTCTTTTGCTCATCTTGGGTGACACTCCGATTTCTAGGCAAAATGATATATCTCTTTTGGGGATTACCCTGACTTCTAATCTCTCTTGGCCCAAGCACATTACAAATATTGCTTCCTCTGCATCTAAAAAACTTGGTTTTCTCTTTCGCTCTCGCAGTTACTTTTCTTCCAAACAACTGTTCACTCTGTACAAATCGCAAATCCACCTTACCATGGAATATTGTTCCCACATCTGGGGTGCTACCCCCAAAACCTCTCTCAGGCTTCTAGATTCCATTCAGAGAGGGCAGTTAAGTTAATTAATGACTCCTCTCTAACAGTCTCTCTCCACTCGCTGTCTCATAGACACTGTTTCTGCTGCATGCATTTTTTACAGATATTTCCACGAGCACTGTTCTTCTGAATTGGCCTCTATAATTCCTGCTCTCTCTTTCAAAACAGTCTGAACATGTGCTGCCACCAGCCAACATCCATTTACTGTTCAACTTCAAACTCACAGAGCAACTTTTCATCTTCCCCGTTTATTCATTCAACTGCCGTTTTCTGGAACAACCTTCCTTCACACGTATTTCTTGAAAATTACAGTCAACAGAAGTTCAAGTCTAATGTCAACAAATATCTTCTTTCACCTTCTCAACCTCCAACCCAAGCACTATAGGTTCTAATACCTCTCGTGTTTGGGGTTTTCATAAAAAAAAAAAAAACTGCAGGTTCCACACAATGCCAACAGTTCTCTAAAGGATTCACGTCCAGGATGTTTCCTGGCCAGCTAACAGTTGTAATGGATCGTTCTTCCAACCATTTTTCACCTGTGACAAATGTAAAGGCATTACTGTTGAACCTATAATGCAGAAATGAAGCTAAAGTAACTACAGCAGTGCCTACTTACACTTTTCGCATGATGACAAGGAGCAGAGTTGTCCTGAAAGATGCAGTTACTTAGCAGGTTGAAATGGTCTCTAATGGTTGGCAGCAATTTGCCTTCCAATATAGCCAAGTATCCATTGGCATTTACAGAACCTTTTATAAAATGCAGTTGACCTAGTTCGGGGTACAAAATGCACTCCCATATCATTTGGCTGTTAGGGAATTTCACTGCAGATACCATACAGTCTGGATGGCATCTTTCACCACGTCTACGGCAAATCATTTGTCTCCATTCAGAGCCATGCAGGTTGAATTTCTTCTCGTCCGAAAAAATAACTGACTTCCACTTCTTGGGGGGTCCATTTTATATGCTCCTTACACCAAATTAATCAGGTCTTTTATTTTTTGTGTGAGAAGGGGCTTCTTGTTAGGACAATGGGACACAAGTCCATTTCTGAAGAGACACCTTCTGGCTGTTACTGCACTTGCTACCACTACTGTAAGTTCTTCCCATTCTCTTTTCAGCTCAGACAAATTAGCTTTAAAATTTTTAAGGCGCAAGTGCTTCAAAACATTGTCCTGTTTCTCTCAGTAGAGACTCATTCCTTTTTTCCTATCGGCAGAACCAGTATTCTTGAGTTTGGAAAGAAATCTACTTAGTGTCAACTGATACAAGACATTCTATAAACAATATGATGGGAAGAACATCCTTCCTCACGTAAAGCAACAATAGCACTCTTTCTTTGTGGCGTCAACTGCACGTAACTCGCCATCCTGACACAAGCAAGGTATGACTGCAACTTGTGCTTATATAGCTGAAAGTAACAGCTAATGCAATATTACATCATCACATACACATGTCAATCTTATCTGATGCAATCTGTAAGAAATATTGCCATATACTTACGTTATTTGGACAACAATTACAATTTTAAGAGATGATACTTTCTTTGAACACCAGTGTATAATTCATAGCTAGTCAGGATGGTATCTTTATGACTGTAGCTACTAAGGCTGTCATCTGGGCTTGCTAGAATCATTTCGGTTGGATCCTGATTATGACTGAATTGTTCAAAGGTGACATATCTTTCATTAATATACAGTAGACTAACAATTATATGGGGTGGTTGGGAAATAAGTTTCCCCAAATAATCAATCTTGGATAATTCACAAAACAAAACAAAAAAAAGAAAAAAAAAAAAAAAAGCCACAAATGTGACAAATTTATTTATATACCCATTCATATTTATAAACGTATCTACAGCACTGGAGAACTTTAAATATGTACATATTTTTTTAAAAAAGTGATGCTTGCTGTTTTTCATGGTTGGCCTTCTGCAAATGGTAAATTTGAAAAAATTGGAAATAAATTCTCAATTATTATGTAAATTTCAAAGCATCACCTCATTAGTGAAAGCAGCATCTCATTGTTGTTCCATGTAGTTGAGTAGATTCCACATGAAACAAAGTGGGATTAGCTGGGGCCATACAGACTGGTTGACTCAAAACTGGCTTAATCTGTCCCCAGATAATTAGGAATCTGTTGTATTAAAGTGAACTAAATCAAAGAAATATCCATTTATTACAAGAAATTTGTAGGATATTAAAATATAAACAAAAGTGAATAGGTAACTGTTGCTAATTTTTTTTTTTTTTTTCTGAAAATTTAAAAGTAAGTGCCCATCTTAAGAAACCTACATGTGTATGCATATACAAGGGTGGGGTCCAAAAAGATTTGTATTCACCAAGAAGTAGTTACAATAGAAGGCTGAAACACATTTTTGACACCTCAATACACTTCTGCAAGCCAGTTTTGTAGAAGTCCTCTGACTGCCCTTCAAACCACGACTTGGCAGCAGAAATCATCTCATCATCAGCAGCAAAGTTTGTTCATGAAGAAATGACTTCAAAGCTGGAAAGAGGAAGAAATCCGAGGGTGCAACAATATTTCAAAACTCATTTGTGGGCACACCTCACAGTGCATATGAATAATGCACAGGAGTATTATCATGGAATTGATAATACTCAGGTGCACACCTCTCAACAGCTTTCCTGCCTCTTTTTTCTTTAATAGAAGCACGTAGCTTAATGCAGAGGTTAGAATAATACTTCACCATCACGATACAGCCCCTTTTGAAGTAATCTGTTAGTATTACATCACGTTGATCCTAAAAACTTGACAGTCGCCTTTCCAGCACTTGGTAGCACCTTTTGCCATTTTGAGGAATGGTGATTCCATATGCTTTCACATTTGTTTAGTTTCTAGATCATAGTGATGGATACAAGTTTCATCCATGGTAACCAGCCGTGAAAAAAAAAACAACTCCTCTTGCTTTTTCTGGGACATCGAAAACATTTCATGCGCACATTGTACCCGTCCCTTCTTTTAACTCATCCAACAGACACTTTAGTCATATGCAACCACTGATGGATGAAGTTTTCCACACACCTACATTAATTTGGAGCTCAGCAGCTAGTTCTTTAAGGCTAATACAGCACTCTTCCATAATTAATGCCTCAATTTTTGTAACACTCTTCTGTTACAGCAGTTAGCATACAATGCAAGAAAGCAAGCTTATGCAGCATCAGCCAAAAAAACCCTCCCATTTCACCCCTCCATTCATTCCAAATGCCTGTCCAGTTGCTGGACATCCTGTGATTTCTTCATCATGCACTGACAATTCCACATTTGAATTATTTATACCAATGAGCAACGACACTGTGACCTGGGTAATCTTCTTCATAAACAGCAACCATTTCTTTGTGGATTGTTTTGGGCATTTTCCCTTGCAGAAAGAGGAACTGAAACAAAAAAAATTCATCTTTCTATCATACTACTCCTGGGTGGATATACAAATCTTTTTTGAATTCCCTTTGTATACAGAGGAATAACAGGACACAGAGGAGGTGCGGGCCAAGCCCAAGCACAAATCCAGTTAGGAGCCTCACCATCTATGCAAGTAAAAGAATACCTACCCATAATTTACCTTAAGGGTTATGCCAAGTTGTTGTACCATTGAAGCTTAGGTCGTGAGATGTATAAGCAATTTTGCCTGCAAACTGTATATATTTGATAGTTTGCCTGTTTTGTTGGATGAAAAATTTGCTTTTTAGGGATGAGAATGGAGCCCTCTGAGACTGAGTAACAGCCACAGTGTTAAAAAAGGCATTTTATACTATGGTGCAGAAGAGAAGTGGTCACGATGGTAATTAATTAAAGCAACTCTTAAGGCTAGTGGAAAACCTACCTCACTGAGGAAGGAAGACAAAATTGACAAAGGATAAAAAAATCCATTCACAGGGGCACCATTTGCTGAAGACTAACTGATGCCCTATGCAAAAATAACTTTCCACAGTGGGACGTATGAGGGTAGTGCTCCTTTGCACAATGTCCATGTATTAATATACATCATAATAATGAAATTCATTACCATAATGAAAATAATCCAAATTTATTTTAGATCATCTAAGTATATCAGTTATGGTATATGTGTTTTGGGATTATTTAATTATCCCACTTGGTGAAATTTGTTTTCAATATAATTTACTTAATTTTATCTGACGGATTAAATTGTATTAATTTCTGTTACAGAAATATCACTTTACGCAAAAAAAAAAAAAAAAACTAATGGATGATTTTACAGTGTGATAGTAGTTTACCACGGTAAAATGTCAATCTATGTCGATGTATTAAATATACAATGTAAAAATTAAATTCTTTACTATAACAAAAAATTTTCGATTCTGGGTATATCAGTTACGGTATGTGTATTTTTGAGGATGTTTTAATAATTATCCCACTTGTTGCACTGGGCGAGATAATTTGCCCTTAAGTAATCTCCATTGGAAAAGCACGTCCTACTTTCTCCCGTTTGACTACTACACCAATCAAAACGACACTCCTCCTTAGATTTAACTTTCTTGCCCTTAATCTAATCCTCTACCTTACACATCACTAAATTCCATTGCCCAGCAATATGAGAATAGCTTCAGGGTATTACTGACACTTACGTGTACCTACTGCCTCCTCGCTCACAACTGTTAACTAATTAAAATCCGACAACAATCATTAGCATTTACAAATTACTACCAACACAAGCATTCCTCGCAAAATTACCAATAACCTAATCGACCAATACAGTTTCACAATTATTTAAGCACATCAGTGCTGTTGTCAGATAATGACAAATAAAATAAAAAAAAAATGCACTCACTTACCATTAATTAATGGACTGATTTTATCCATCTCCAATTGACACCTAACTTTTTCCGATCATGGATTAAAGAATTTGGATCAAATAAATATGTTACTGTCCACATGGTCAGAAACCCTAGGGCGAGATACTTCTTCACTGGCGCTACACTTTTAAGACTTCATAAGTAGCAGCATTACGGGCGACTCAGACACCTCTCTTAACCTACTACTACGTTCAACAAATACTTCTTTGATGCTAACAAAAAAATTCAGAGTAATTGGCACATACCACATCATGATATATTACTTCACTTGAAACTTTACCTAATAGAAAGCCAATTGCGGTTAAAACGCCCTCAACCGGTACTGCCAACTTCAAAACACAGTGGATCAAAATGGAAACAGTTGCCTTGCTAAACAGCAGACTACAATTTAAGTTTCTTACTAGATTCGCTATTTATCTAATTTTATTTATTTCATTTTTTCTAATGTGCCGATAAAAACTAATGGTTGGCTAAGCATGTATACAATATATCACAATTTCAAAATAGTGATGTGTTACATTTAAAAACAGGTGGTTTCTTGTATTCTGTCTCTTGTGAACTCTGACTGTGTGGTCGTCTCGGAGTATAAACAGAAAATTCATTCATTCTTCGTTTTAAAATATAACGTCTAGCTCCTCCTTTGTTCATGACATGAGTAAAGGTGGTGAAGTGAGATATTATAAAATTTTAACAACTAAAATTACCAGCAAACAAATTAGCGAACATCCAGTACAATGTCCTTAGTCAGTGACACACACAGAAATTGTAAGGGGGAAATGGCGGTTCCAGGAAGGAGCTAAAGAGACTATAGCCCTCCCCCACATAACCAAAATAATATGGATTTTTTTATTCTTACATGACAATTAACCCTTTGATTCTCCGAACTTGTTTCCTGCAGAACACTGCGTGCGCCCGAGACCTTTAGTATAAACAAATTATGGTACTCAAAAACATTTTAGTGAGCCTCATTAGCTGGAAAGATCGTGATGACATGTTACTTAATGAGAAGTTCTGCAGGAAACAGCGACATATATCGCAAATTTCTGAAGAGCAATTTAAAGCCAACCATCAGAAACAAATGGCTGTACATGAGGATCTGTTTGCAACAGATAATGTCGTGACATACAGTGATCATTGACCTGTCGATTGAAGTCATCAACACTCTCCACTTATACATCTCCCATCAAACGACCAGCACATATTTGACCACTATAAAACAGCACTCGGCAAAACCATTTTTCCACATTGATTTTGAGATTCAACGTGAATTTATTGTACTTCTTGATACTAATCCTGTAGTCAAACATTCAAAAGTGGTTCGGCAGCAGACCAGATGTTTTTTCCACGATACCATCAAAGCACTGATAATATTTATTAGAGGTAGTCAGAGAGAGAGAAAAAGAAATTAGTATATGGACAAAATTTACATTACACGTAGAAAACGTGGCGTAACTCGTGCAGCTTGCGATGAAGCGGGAAGAAATTTGATATGGTGGTGTAAGAATAACAAATAAGGAGACAGCAAGAAACTTCGGACAGATATAAGGGACATTTTATAGGTGTTGTATAACAATTACAATAAAGATCACATTACAGAAGTCGATACAAGATGCTCAAAAATATGGTCAATAACGTCTTTAATCGGTCTGTAAGCTGAAACAGGACGCAGAGAACAGAACATGGCACCAGTTTCGACGAGCTCTGTGATGGTTTGGAGTTAATCGGATGCAAACCACTGGCTTCCTTGCAAAAAGTCCACTTGAACTGAACCTTCTTAGCAGTCCAGTTGGAAATGTTTTCATCTGTGGCCGCAGCAATCCCCCAAGAGAGAGGACATCGTAGGGTTCCATCTTGCTGTTAGAGCCAGATAGCGGTCTGTTCTGGTTGACGTAGCCGTCGAGCGATTTTGGTAGCTCTTTTTTGTAATGGTTCCTGTCTCCTGAAACTGCTTCCATAGTGCCGAGACGACGCTGTGACATATTAAGCCAATGTGCCGCCTACGACTGTCCGGCTTCAAATCGTCCAACGGACCGCCATCTCAAAGAATCATCTAAATGACATGACTTTCCATCCTGAGTACTGGGGATGTGATATCTCACTGAGCAAGCTAAAAAAACGTAAATGAAGTGATATGCTCGCAACCCGTGTTTTTATTGTCATGAATAATTTGCATAATGTGCGACTCAATAAGGTGGTAGATCGATTTCTATTGGATACTCGGAATTTACATGCCAGGATTTCTATTAGATCAAATATTCGCCTTCGGCGATACTGTTCACAATAAAATATTCATGAAAAACTTTGTTCTATTAATTTTCTCGAGCAGTGTAGTAATATACTTTGTAATGCAAAGCAATACAGTATGTCAGGGTAAAGCAACCATTTATGTAAGTGTGGGAAGCATACTGAAAAAATGATTACTCTAACTACATGTATCCAAAACTCATGCACAACAGTCACAAAATTTACATTGCGAAAATTATTGGTTCTGTGCACAAATCAGGAGGGATCACATACTAGTTAAGAATGAAGTCGGAGATGGAACAATCTGTGATCAGTACAGGCATGATCCCTCCCACTCCGATTTATGTTTACTCAGACTTGTTTGTATTTAATATTGCTGTCGGCTCCACCGTTAAGACTGGTAAAAACATGAGTTGCAGGCAAAATAGACTTCTCGAAAGGGGTTAATTCTTTAACTGTCGTTGTTGCTGGTGTGGTTGAATTGAGGACAGCTGAACCCTGTGGTGGTGTGATGAGGCTGTATTCATTGTTTGCTTCCGACAACGGTACGACTAGCTGGACCAAGTTGCTATTGTCAACTGAGTTTGTCTCTAGAGAGGAAGTTTAAGGAATGAAATTGGCACTGGGCAAAGGACTGTAGAGAGGAAGATCCTTTTTGAAAAGCGACTGCCACTCAGGCAAAATAAACTTTCCAGTGTTGTGATGAATGACAAATAGTTAGTGGGGTGTAAAGCTCTGGATACAGTCAGCCTTCTTATAATCTATGCGATGTAGTTAGTATTCGTGGCCAGCCTCTGGATTTTAGTCACATCCAAGTTGCGAAATTCTGTAATGGTATATTTCACAACCAGCCAAGTAAAAATATACCCTGGGTGAGTGAGTTGGGGGGGGGGATCAATAACCAGCATGGACAAAGGTCCATTAAGAAATAGCCTTTTTGAGCTGGCCTACCTGTCTTACTCCGTGAGAGGGCAGACTCCAATTCTGGGCCACCTTTAGAATGTCCGGGCCCCGTGGATACTCAGTCATGCCCATTTCCCTCTTCGACGCTCCTGTGTGAGTCTGCAATTTGTGTGTTCTGATCTCTTAGGTAGCATAGAATAAGCAGTCCTAGACGTAAGATTTCAAAGAGACAATTAACCAACTAATTCTTTGAGAGGAGTCTTCAATTCAAAATTTGTCTCTTTTCGTCATACCGTCTACCTGGTTTTACTAGTCTTACTGTTCATGGCAGGTGACAGCACCCAGCAGAAACGAGTGATGTAAATGTAAGTTGTTTTATGTGCGCTGATATTAAACGTTGGAATTAATGCAAAATAGGCATGCTTCCAACTTGATCCCAGCAAACCACACTATTACATTTGGTAAAACACGAATAAGAAAATTAAAAAGGTAGTATAGCTCCAGTAATAGCATCAATTCGTCTTGAAACATTTTCGACGATTTCTTTGTAACAGGTCCTCGTGGATAGCGCAACCGATATAATCAACAAGTTTGCTATACATAGTGGAAAGTCCTGGGTTCGAATCCGGTCAGCAACGTGCAGAAAATTTTTAGAGCCCTTTTCAAAACATGGCTGAGTTAGTTGGTCGAATCAGGCGAGAGCAGCATGGTTTTTCTCCCCGAAACTCAGATTTTTCGTCCAGCAAACAACAAATGGACCACAGAACACACGAAATTTACAGGCATATACACTGTGCAATACGGCCTAAGTTGCTGATGCGCCTAAAACCCCTACAACAATCAGCTGAACCAACTTTGTAACAGGCAATGGCAATATGTGCAGAGGCAAAACTATAAATTCTGGTCCCCCACCAGATTGTCGAACGACCCCACATGATCTTTAACAACCATACCAAAACAGTCGTTGTACCCCCTGACTTCTTGGGTTCCCCGCCGTGGCAGACCTGGTAGTAACGCTCATTCAACACTGAATGAGCGTTCTTTTCTCCCTCAGTATAGTGTGTACAGACATTTTCTCCGAATAACAACCATCATTCTCTCTGGGATTGTGTTAGCTGTTTCCATGTGTTCATTTTTCGGCGTACACGTTTCAAATGAATTACGACCTAAAAGTGCTGATCATTTATTATTCAAAATATTTGGTAGTCACTCACAAATTTCTGCCATTGAAGGTATTTTGGCCTGGGTTCGAATCCCGTCGATGACGCGAGGAACTTTAATGTGCTTTTTTCACTCCGTGGCTGAGTTAGTCGGTCTCAGGCGTAGATAGCAACGTTTTTCTCCCCAGTAACTGGGGTTTTTTAGTCTAGCAAAACAGGCAAATCGACCATAGAACATATGCAATTTACAGACACAAATACGGGTTAATGTATTTAATTACGGGCAACCCTAAAATAATAATAATAAAATAATTGAAGGTATTTGTAGGATAGGTAGGATGTATTTGGGATACAATTTGGTGAAATATTATGACAGAAAAACAATATTTTAAGAGTTAAATGATATTTTATTCAGCTGTTCCATAAAGAACTGGAAGACCGCCGTTGGAAACAAAATCTGAAGCTGATTTGTAATACAAAAGAGAGTCTCTCCATACTTCCAAGTACTTTATTTGCAGGTTGTCCAGGACTATGCAGCTCTTGTCCTTTGTAGGTGATTGGTCAGAAGAAACTGGGACAAACACCAGACTAAGACACTTTTCCACCAAATTCAGTAACCACAGCAAGTTAGTGAATGGATTATAATTCTCCCAGTGATCTCTGAAATAATCATTTAAAACAACATTTGTATAGAATGTGATTATAAAGTTCTGGACGATTTCAAATGGGTATAACTGGACAGCGAGTAGACTTAAGGGCAAAATAAATATACCAACTTCTAGAAACATGGGCTTTATTTGTAAACAAAAGAAATAGACGACAACGCCTCTGCAAACAAGGTGTAAGAAAAGATATAATTTTCTTTTTCTTTATTCTATTTTAATCTTGTTTGTTTTTGTGCTATTTCGGCCTGTATTTCAAAGAGCAGCAATTGCGGCTCAATAAATTTTTTACTCAAATTTCAGGCAACGTAGTGTTCTATCAATAATATTTCCCTTCCTACATTAATGTTCAAGGTATAATTTTGAATATCAGCAACGGGCAACTGCACAAGCATTGTTACTACATTTGCAAGACACGGAACTCTTCGCCAAGTTGTTCTATAAATCGGGAGAGAGTGAAACAGTTGTATCAAGACAGTACCACTCTGTAAAATGATTTATAAGCGTATCATGTTTTAAGTCCGCTTTTTCATAAGTCATCTGCAGATTTGAATCACACATTTACAGACATAATCCTACAACCCACTACCGGGACCGAACGTCTGCGTGGTTGCACAGTGGTATCGTCCCCATTCGCCAAACGCTGGGTGGAAAAAGCCTGGGTTCGAATCCTGATGACGCGAGGAACTTTTATGGATTTTTTCACGCCGTAGCTCAGTTAGTAGGTCTCAGAGGTATATAGCAAGGCTTTTTCCAAGCGGAAAAAATGGAACTTTTCGTCCACAAAGCAGGCAAATCGACCAAAGAACACACGCAATTTACAGACACAATACACAAAGGTAGCTGACAGTGACTTTCCAGGTGTTCTAATATAATAGTTTAGTTTAGTTTTCTATGTGGACCGAAGTCCATCTGCAGACAGTAACTTGATCAGTATAATTCAGAAGCTATTGTGAGAATATAAAGTGTGAAAAGAAAAAAAAAGGTCTAAAAGCGAAGGAAGTACCAATTAGCTCCGACTAAAGGGATAAAATAAATAAATTTTCTGTTTATACTCCGGGACGACCAAACGGTCAGAGGAGTTCGCATGATAGATTGAATACAAGAAACAGCACCGTATTCAGTAGTCACGGGCTTGAACTCCTGTCACTCAAGGCACGTGTACTTAAGCACCCGCGCGCCTGACCACTAGGCTACGGCTGCCTACAGATAGATTGACTTAAATTACCCACACATCCCAGTGAGTCAGGTTTCCATCACTGCCACTGGGAGGCGTGGTTCCACCGTCTAGCTGCTCTGTCTGCGCGGGTAGCACAGTGGTATCATCACCGTCCTCCCCACACCGGGTGGAAAAGGCCTAGGTTCGAATCCCGTCGATGACGCGAGGAACTTTAAATGGCTTTTTTCACTCCGTGGCTGAGTTAATTGGTCTCAGGCGTAGATAGCAAGGTTTTTCTCCCCTGTAACTGGGGTTTTTTCGTCCAGCAAAACAGGCAAATCAACCATAGAACATACGCAATTTACAGACACAAATACGGGTTAATGTATTTAATTATGAGTAACCCTAAAATAATAATAATAATTTTGTCTAGCTGCTCTTAAAAGAGCCTTCCTTTAAAAAATTTTATGAGGTGGAAAAAATGTCCGTTCCTGGACAAGACCAATAAGTTTTGTTCTTCTAAAACACCAAGTAATCTTTCTAAATTGAACGGTAGATCTACATAATTTTCACAACTAAGCATTATGTGTACAGGCGTTTCCTCAAAACCACATGTGCAAAGCCCAGCTGGAATAATCTAAGAGCCATCCCGTGACCAGTCAATAAAAACACAGCACTTGGTCCAAATTGCAGCCAAGGTTTATTTTTCAAATCTAGAGTATCAACCCTGGGCATAAATATGAATAGTTGTCTGAGTTGTCTGCCCTTATCACATCTTTCCCACCTTGACTGCCAAACACCTGTCAAATTTTTTAACAATCTCTTTTTTACCTTTTTACATCCGCCCTAGAGTATTGTCCTTCATTGTCTGGGCATGAAGATATACCAGTAATAATGATTCTATTGCAGATTTGAAACAATAGGAAGTACTGGAGATTGTTCGAGAAGCGAACAATCCGACTTCAGCAACGAATATCGAACAAGTATAGGAGATAGCTGACCAGATAGCAATCGAAGGCCCGAGCACATTGCACCCACTGCAACCTTAAGGATCAGCCCTGTCGGCAAGAACGTCGCTAACCTAAACAAATTTACCACAATGGATGATGGTGCACCTCCCCACACTGCAACGCCTGTTAAGGACTTTATCTTCCTATTTAACCACAACCGTATGACCAGGGGCACTCATTGACATATGTGGCTTCTTTGATTGGGGATTTTACACGACGTGATTTGTGGCTTTGAAAATACATGAAAGCGAGGATCATAACAATCCATTTATCTACGAAAGCGGCCGCATGGTACAATGTGGCATCGATTTCAGCCAAAATGTTTGCTTTATTCAGCAACATTTTGACAAACTGCACTGTTCAGTTGCAGTAAACTGCCTTATTGCAACTGGACTTGTCCTCGCGCTAGCACAGTAGTTATAATCACCTTCCTCCCCAACTGTGTGGAAAGGGCATGGGTTAGAATCCCGTCAATGACACGAGAACTTTTATGAATCTTTTTTCACATTGTGGCTGAGTTAGTCAGTCTCTGCGAAGATGTCTCCCAGAATCCATTTTTTTTTTCATACAGGAAGACAGCAGAACCGAAAAAATACAAGCAATTTAGGACATAATATGCATGGGCGGATGAGGTTATTGACAGATGGTCCTAATATGAAATATTTATTATTTTACTGTAACTGGACAGAGTTTATCTCGGAACAAGGATGCTACAGTGGGCAGTTGTGCTGGTAGGTTCTCCTTTACCGCCTTTTATCACTGGTAACAGTAGTGGAGTATTGAAGGTGGCATCACCTGACGTTTAATTTTTGTTTACAAATAAAACTCCACAAATTTAGGAGTACCTACACTTCTTTCACCATTAGGTTCGTTCGCTGTCCAGTTATATCCATTTCAAATCATATGGAACTTTGTAGTAACCTAGTAATTAAAAAAATAATAGAATTATAAAACAGAATTTATTGTACTTCTTTTCATAACATCTGAATACACCCGGGTCTTAAATATTTAAGGAATAATCGCAAAATTGCAAATAAATCAAAAACATCTTTTATTGAATTACAAAACATTATTACGAAACTCATATTATTAATTTATTATTTTCCTAACTCACGAGGTCTATTTGGAAAATCTGAGTCTAAATAAAGCACAAATACTGGACAAATTTCGATCTGAAATTAAACTTATATGGATTAATTATTGAGCATAGAAAACTGGGAAGACAGTAATCCAGGAAACATACACTAATAAGGTGTATAGCCTCCATGGGTAACAAAACAAGCGCCACATTGATTCCTCATTATGAGTTGTTGTTGTTATTTGGTTTTTAGGAGCATTAGCAACTAAGGCCATATTGCTCCGGGATATGCGGTGGTCATTCCCTGACCTTTCCGCATCCTCCGTATTTGGTGGTCACGGGCTCGAACCCCGGTCTAATCAAGAAGCGTATGCTACGCACGGCTGCTCCTTCCCACCTGGCTACGGAGGCGCCCTCATTATGAGAATGAGCCTTTTAATCAATACTGATAGTAGTAATTGGTATCATTTTGCATAAGGGTCTTTTTATCCCCAACGGTCTTTTTCATTCTCCAGTACCCTGAGCGTGGTACCACACAGTTGATAAGTTACTCTGGGGTTACTGCTACCCATGAGCAGTACTTTTCATTTGTCAAAGTTAAACTTCAACTGCCACATCTTAGCCCATTAACACAATTTCCTAGATCTTGTTGCACTAGGACTGTCGTTGACCACCCTGCCAACCTTTGTATCATCTGCAAACTTACACATTAGACTGATCTACCTTCATCGTTATTATTGATAAATATTGAAAACAGCAATAGATCCATCACAGAACTCCACTAATAACATTAGTCCATGAAGAGCAGCGCCCACTGATAGCCACTCTCTGTCTTCTCCCACTCAACCATCCCTTTATCCATAACAGCAACTTGCCCTTAATGACACGTTGCTCCAATTTGTACAGCAGTCTCTTATGTGCAACAGTATCAGAAACCTTCCTGAAATCCGAGTATACGATGTGAAAATTATTTTTTGCATCCAGTTCCTTGATCATTGCGTCATAGTAATCTCTAAGATTGGTTAGACAAGACACATTCACACATTCCTCATGTGTGAATGTAAATACAAAATATCTATTCAATTTGTCCGCAACCTGAGCAGAGTCAGTTAACCGATAGACATCAAGTGGCCCAATGTGATTCAACTTCCTAACAAGTTCGGGGCACTATTGGCCCTACACTTGTTAAATAACTTGGGAGTTAGAATTGAATTTGAAAGTGTCTGCAATTCTGCACAGACGCAATCGGAGGGAGTACATGTTGAGAGTCTTGTCAATCAGTTCAGCCCTGGAGAGAATGTGCAAGGCTCATAGGGGAGAATTTTTTCAGCCTAGTCTATGCTTATTAACAGGAGAGACTGTTTCTATAAGGATGGGATACACTTAAATAGAAGAGGTGCAAGAATATTTGCTGATGCTATCGAGACAGTGAGACGTTGTGATAGGTGTACAACAATTTCACCTTTTGTGCCCTTAAAAGATATCTGTTCTTCAAAGTCATCTACTTTTGCCTCTGGCAGACATACCATGGTCCTATTCCACTTATCCTTTTTACACAATGAATTTTCCATCTCCCTGACAATAGAGTCACTGACAATAACTACCTCCATTGGGACCAGTGCATGCTGCTGCTGCTGCTGTATTGTCTGATGCACAAGAGTGACGTCGAGTTAGGCAGCTGAGAGCTTGATGGATCCTCTATTTTAATTCCTTCGAGGGCATCTTCTCTACTCTTAAAACTCTCATAAATGCCCATCAGAATGCTGAGTTGGTGCCTAATTTCTTCACACTCTGCACATCTAGTACATACAAAGACACCCCCATTGGCTGAATCATGTCCTGTTACAGAAAGATCTGCAAACGTTTCATAAGTTGAACGTTTTATTAGGCTGTGATACGCTGGAGAATCATCCCCTTCAATTCTGCCCCAGCCACAAAAAAAAAAATTCAGAATTATTTCATTACAGTCACCAGAATTTGTAATGTGTCTGTAAATTGCATGATGTGTTCTCTGATCGATCTGCCTGTTTTGCTGGACGTAAAAACCGTTTCCAGGAGGAAAATTCCTTGCTATCTACGCCTGAGACCAACTAATTCAGACTTATTGAGACCAACTAACTCTTTTGAAGCTTGCTGATGAGAATCATCAGAAACTTCAAAAGAGCTGTCCCAGTAGTGCCTGAGATTTTAAATGTATAGCGGTTTCATATTTTCTGGCAATACTGTTCAATTTCAAAAGCTATTAGTAACTTAAGAAGGACCATGAATAGCAGTATGTCTGTAAGTTCAACGTTAGCAGTCATATGGTGAATACTCAGCATTTATTGCGAGCATAATGTCTACCCGTGACCGAAATCGAACGCAGGTAACGCGTTCCAATTTTGATTCTTTTTTAAAATTTTTCTTTTGTTTTAAATAGAAGCCAGCGAACACGTGAATTTCGGATTACCGTAAAGGTCAAAAGTATGAGATTATAGTATTTAATTATACCATTAAGTCCACAATGTATAGCCCTCCTAGGTATCACAGATGGTATAATCACCGTTCTTCCCACCATGTAAAAAAAGACCTCACTTCGAATCCCGTCAATGACGCGAGGAATTGCTATAAGCCGTTTTCACAACGTGGCAGAATTAGTCGGTCTCAGGCCACGGTACCATGGCTTTTTCTCCCGGAAAATGCGGTTTTTGATCCAGAAAACACCAAATCGACCACAGAAGACATGCAACTCTACATAAGAAGGGCAACAAGATTGGTGAGGAGAACGAAAGGGTGGTCCTACCAAGAAGGGCTTAAGTTCTACAAATTGCATCTGGAGACTGGGCACCAGCGAGATGATCTGATTGAGGTGTATATGGCCTTAAATGGGTTGAACAGGCTCTATGATGATGGAGTTCTTCCTCTTGCTCAGATATCTGAGGTAGCATAAATTTAAATTGAGGAAAGACAGTTATAGAACAGATATGCGGAAATTTGCCTTTAGCCAGCGGGTAGTTGATTGTTGGAACAAACTTCCATCTGTCATTGTGGACATTGACAGCTTAAATAAATTCAAGGAGGAACTGGACAAACTTTTAGAGGGAACGGATGTGTGAAATGGTGATTTTTTTTTTTTTTTTTTTACAGATATATTATATACTGCGCAATAGGGGCTAAGTTACCGATGCGCCTAAAACCCCTCAACAAAATATACAGATATAGTTCCACTTGGGAGCCGCTAACAATAATTATTACTCTGCGTGGGTAGCACAGTGGTATCGTCACCGTCCTCTCCACACCGGGTGGAAAAAGTTCGAATCCTATCAATGGGATTTGTATTAATGGGCTTTTCATTCGTGGCTGAGTTAGTCGGTCTCAGGCGTAGATAAGGTTCTTTATTCGTTCAGCAAAGCAGGCAACTCGACCAGAGAACCACGCAACTTACAATCACATGGATAGATGAAGTAACTTTCCGGGTGACCCTAATAAAATAAAAATATATAATAATAATTATTATTATTATTACTTTTAGGTAATTTTTAAAAAAATATAAAATTAAACTAGATAGACAAGTAAATTCCTCTTGTAGGTGAGGTATACATATATTTTTCTGTACATACATATACGTTTCCTATGGAGTGTATTTTAAAATGTCATGGAACAAATGCAGTATATTCTACAGTTAAAATAATAATAAAAAAAGTTTCTATAAACATGTGTTAGAAATCGATTTTCGATTTCCGAGATAGCAAACATTAATCATAATTAAAAAACATAAAAAAGAATTTCTAAAAGGAAAACATAAAAATCTAAAAACATCTAAACTAGCTACTATTGAGTGACCTCGATTTTGTTTTAGTGCGATCCATTAACGTGAAATACTAGCTTCTTGTATTGAATTATCCTATTTCCCTTTTATAACAGGTTGTGCAAGACTGTTTATGGAATTAGACAGAAATAGTTTTGTTGCATAAACGCAGAATACAAATTTGGCTCTTTAAAAACTGTTTGATTTAAAGCAAATAAATTTAAGAAATCAATCTTTACAAAAGGAATAAGTTATGTTCCTTTCTTTACAACAAATACAAAAAAAGAAATAATAATAATAAAAAAAATGAAATTCATATATTTTTTTTCTTAGTTTTTTTTTTTTTTTTTTTTTTTTAATGCTTCACGCTGAAGAGGATTTTATAATAGAAGCCAAATTAAAACTTACCCGAGTAAATTGTTTACACGTTGTGAAATTGTACATAGCTCGGTACTGGAAGAAACTTCCTTCATGCTGACAAAACTAGTTGCATTTCGACCTGGAAAATAATGTTTTTGACTCTGAAAAAATGGAAGGAAGTTTTCTTTTTATGTATTAATGGCTTCTTAAAGCTTCTTAACATGGGCAGTAATTGTATAGAACAGTCGCACATTCAAAATACACAAATCATGCCATGGAAATTATATATATATATAAAAAAAAAAAAAAAACTTAACTCTATGTATTAACTAAAAACTATTTTAAATCCCACCCCCCACCTCCCTCTGCACACAAGATAAAAATTTAGAATTTGCAGAATACTATCCATATTTGAATCTCAGGGAAATTAAGATCATTATTAAAATTAGTGACAAATGGGCCTGGAGTACTGGGTCCATAGTTTAACAGATATTTATTTAATTTATTTAAAGTATACTTTAAATAAATTAAATAAAGTACTGGGTATACTTTAAATAAATATCTGTTAAATTATTAAAATTGTTTTTAAATGCTATAACTTACCGAGAGACAACCTTGACGCAGAAAAATCAGCGATACTAACTTTTAACCCAAAAGTATGAACTGTTATTATCTTGCCTTCTAAAGTATAGTTTATACAACTTTCTTCAGTATTTCGAATGAGAATATTATTAATTTTTAACTTTCGATGCTCAAATTTCATGGCGGTCTCTGCTACTGCCAAACTACATGCAACTTGGCAGACGATGCTTACAGCTTGTTCTGGATGCAATTTCTGAAAAGTTCACAAATTTATTTCAGAAAAGAGACTATTAAATAAAATAAAACTTGTTAAAGAGTTAAATATTATTATATATAATATAAACAAAAAAAAACAATAAAATGAAAAAAACCCCATTTTTTCAAAGTAATTAAAATTGGAAATCAATCAGTAAGATAAACATAAAACAAACAGTAAATTAAAAAAAATAACAAGACTTATTTATAAAAACAGACATATTTCTAGAAATAATATTACTTCTAAAAATTAACTACATACAAATATATATTATAATTAGGATAAATACATTGTGTGAAATTCAAAGTATTCAAAGTATTTTATTATTTTCTGCGGGATCCAGGGTTTCCCCTATCCGCCGCTGAAGAGTAACTGTACATGATTTACAATTTGTGGTTTAGCAAAACATCTTCTGATCCAGCATCTTCACAGGAATGATTACGAACAATAAGTCTCTTGCCTGAGACCAATCATCAGACATTTGACCATACTGTATATCCATAACACTTGCAACTAAGTTATTACAATTTGTTGAAGGCACCAATTTCTATATTAACCTTCACAACTTATACAACTATACAGATAGTTAGGACCTACCAGTTCGGTTACAATGAGGTCCGATATATATCTTACAATTTATACAATTTATGATTTACAATTTATACAATGTAAGATTTACAATTTATACAATTTAAGATTTACAATTTATGTACCTTATTACAGGCCGAAGTCCCAGGACACCGTCCACCCAACAGTGATCCTGGCACATCGACTTATATATTCTGAACGCTAATATTGCCTTCTGGCAATAAATACAAATACATTTCCTCATCAGAGGTCTTGTAACAATACGATTAATACCAAGGAGGCAACTACATACAGTGGTAGTACACTTATTACATAATTATTCTCAGTTGGCAAGTCCTTTCCGTCTGCGGAAAGCCTTGTCTGCAAAGTTAGCCAGTGCCTGATAATTTTCTTTACATTCTAAAAACTTGGTGAAGTTATTTACATTGTAAACTTCGGTCAATGCCTGAAGTTCAAATCGAATGTCTACATAATATCGACATTCTAAGATTATATGTTGGACTGTCTCCTGTGAGCCACATTTACAAAGAGGAGACGCAGCCAAACCCAGAGTAAATAACTTTGAGTTTAGGCTGCCATGCCCGGATAGAAGGAAAGTTAGGTGAAGACCCGGGTTAAACCAGGGCCAATGTTTTTTGTCAAATTCGGAAACTTGAGGTATAAAAAGGGTAGTAATTTTTCCAGTGTTGGCATTAGTCCATTCGTTTTGCCATTCCTGGAGGAACTGGTTTCTTAATCTAGTGTTGTCTTCTTTCACTGGCACGTCCAGGTTTACAGAAAACTGGTTGAACTGTGCTGCAATACCCTTCCTTCTACAATACTGAAAGTAATTGTACAGCACTTCGTATTTAATTGGTAGTTTGCCGTTGATTACCTGTAGTGCCGACGTTGAAATTGTGCGACAAGCTCTTGAAGTTGCAATCAGGAAGAAGCGCTGGGCTTGAGTCAATATTTTTTCCACCGTGACTCTGCGTATACTGGGGCCCCAAGCGTCCGCAGCATAACAGACAATAGGAATAAATATACAATTGTAGTACAGCTTGAGAGTGGAGGGTTTCAGACCCCACCCCAAGAACCTTTGGTAATTCTGATTATTTTGCCTGTCAAAGCCTTGATTTTGCTTAGTACGTATTTAGCATGGGTAATGAATTGAAGTTTGTTATCTAATATAATTCCTATTTGGTATTTGTATGAGTTAACTAATTTTATTGATTGTTCTTTAATCTTAATACATGGAGGTCTATTTGGGTCTAATTTTCCTTTGAGAAGAATTTGTTTTGTTTTGGGAACAGAAATAGTTGTGAACAGAAATAGTTTCTGTTCCCAATTTCACAACATAATAGTTGTGAAATTGGGAACGGAAACATTGTGTGAAATACTACACAGTGGGAAATTATCTAAATTAATCAGTGTGCATTTAGAAATTCAGTTTCTTTACCTGAAAATCACTGAGTGGCCGACCGCCATGTAAAGTTTCCATGATAATATAGAGTTGGTCTTCGTTACAACTACAAGCATCTAAAAACAACGACAAAACAAAATAATTTCAGTTTGAAAACCCAATCTATTTTAATATATAATTTTTTTTAATGTAAAAATATTGACAATGGGAGCATCGGTAGAGATGTCAGATACCAATATCAAGAGGTTTACTCTTCTAGGCACAAAAAAACAAAAAAACAAAACAAAACGATTCTCTAAAAGATTAGAAAACCTCCAAGTACATACAACAAATTGATCGCAAAAATTATCCTTTTAGGATGACAAGAATGTATTCATTCTCTGCCTAGAACAGGAAAAGTCGTTGAACTTTTAGGATAAGTTCATTAAATTGCAGGAATACTGAAAATAATCTATGAATTTCATAAATCTGTGGATTTCGGAAATTCATATTTAGAATATTTTATGTCTATTCTATGAAGTTTCTAAATCTATGGATTAAGTAAATTCATAGAACATCCAAAATAAAAATACTGTAAATACCGATGCAATTTTTTTTTTTTTTTTTTTTTTTGTTTTCTGAATTCAGTACAAACATATACAACATATTCAGTACAAACATTAACAAATACTTAATTCAACATTGATCTTGGAAAGAAATGGGCAAAAACTGCTAAATAAAATTTGACAACACGGAATCATAAGGAAATATTCAAACCAAATATTGTTGTTCTTGTTGTAGGGTTTTAGAAGCAACAGCCACTAAAGCCATGTTACTTTAATGGCTGATACATACTCGCTCTAAATTGCGTGTTCTGTGATCGATTTTCTGTTTGAAGGACGAAGATCCCGAGTTTCCGGGAGAAGACACCATGCTACCCTTCTCTGAGACCGACTAACTTAGCCACGTTGCACAAAACACCTTTAAAAATTCCTCACGTCATCGGCGGGAATCGAATTCAGGTCTTTTCCATCCGGTGTGGGGAAGACGGGTATTCTACCAACTGTGCTACCCACGAGGGCAGACCAAATTATGGCAATCTTCAGTTATTCAATGACTAGATTTTATTTTAAGTTCAATGGGGAGAAAATCATGGAAGCAGTGATAAAGAGTGCAATACAGGGACATTTAGAATAGAAGTGAAATTCTGAAGGGGGCAGACCAAATGGTGGCAATCTCCAGTTATTCAATGACTGGATTTTATTTTAAGTTCAGTGGGGAGAAAATCATGGAAGCAGCGATAAATAGTGGAATATAGGGACATTTAGGATAGAAATTAAATTATGAAGGATACACAATACGGTTTATTAAGAGAAAATCATGTCTAACCAACCAGATTAGCTATTTTGATACAGTTAGTTACACATGAGCTGAATGTAGGAAATAAATCCACTTGTAAGACTTTAAGAATGGATGGAGGAGTGGCTGCAGGGAACAATCGGAAGAATGTAATTAATGGTCACTCTTTAGATTGGTGCAACGTTAGAAGTGGGATAAGTTCTGGGACCACATTTTGTTTCTGATTTTTATGAATAATCGACTAAGGGGTGAAGGGCGTGATATCAAAATTTACAGATGATATGAAGACTGAAAAAATGGTTGGTAATTAGAGCTAAGCAATGTTCCCTCAGAATGACTTTGAAGGCTTCAAGGATGGTCAGAAAAGTGGCAGCTATGTTTTTAATGAAGCAAAATGCAATGTCTTACACTTGTGGAACAACAACCCCAAAATAACTTATACACTTGGCGGAGTTGAATTAAAAAGCAGGCGAAGGAAGGAATTTTAGTTACAGTCGGACATGAAAAAAGACATTGAACTTCTTGAAAGATTTCAAAGATGGGCAACCTGCTTTTGGTGGGATCTGCTAAAGGGCACCCGTACGAGGAGAGACTTCGAATATGTGGGCTAGAGTGCTTGGAAACAAGAAACCTTAGAGGGACCTTATTGATGTCTATAAGGCTGTGAGAGTGAACAGTAAAAATAAATGAAGGCGAAATTTTCACTGATAATCATCACCGGAAGCGCTGTTGTTATAATCACTATCCTCCCCACGCTAGACGAAAAAGGCCTGGGTTCGAATCCGCCAGTGGCACCAGAAAATTTTATAGCCTTTTTTCACACGCAATTTAAAGAAGTAAGCATGGGTCCTAATTATGGTAGTTTTTTTTTTTTTTTTTTTTGTTATAAATGATCCAGAACTGGAGGCCATAAATTCAAATTACAGAGGAAGAGATTTAGACTGGATGATTATAGAAAGTTTATTTCAATAGTTAATTAAATGTTGAAATAGTAGTTCAGGCTGATAGCTTGTAAATTCAAAGGTCAGCGGGATAAGTAATGAGATAATCACATAGGTAATTTGTTTTTATATATTTTATTATTTATATTGATTATTTTTATTTATTATTATTTTTTTTTTTTTTTTGGCTGGTGCAGCAAAAACTGTTTTCACTTAATGAGTTAAATGACTGGACTGGAGGTGTGCAAATGTATCACTAATTCACAAAGGGAGTTCAAAAGGCGACCCAAGTAACTATAGACCTGTTAGTTTAACTTGTGTTCCGGGGAAAATAATGGAATCACTGGTTAAAGATGCACTGCAGGATCATCTAGACAAGACTGTAGTAATAGTTAAACCCAGTATGGGTTTGTTAAAGGGAGGTCTTGTCTGACCACTTTGATTGGATACTACGATGTGGTCACAAAGGAACTGAATGCCAAAAATACTTTTGATATCATATACTTGGATTTCAGGAAAGCTTTTGATACTGTCGCACATGGAAGACTGCTGTACAAATTGGAGAGGTGTGGCATTAAGGGTAATTTGCTACATTGGATAAAGGGATGGTTGAGTGGGAGAAGACAGAGGGTGGTAATCAATGGCTGCTGCTCTTCGTGGACTAATGTTATTAGTGGAGTCCCACAGGGTTCGGTGTTGGGTGCACTGTTGTTTTGTATATTTATCAATGATATTGATGAAGGTATATCAGGCTTAATGTCGAAGTTTGCAGATGATACAAAGGTTGGCAGGGTTGTTAATGACAGTAATGGCAGTGTGCTACTGCAACAGGATCTGGATAGTTTGGGCAGATGGGCTAAGAAGTGGCAACTGAAGTTTAACATTGACAAATGCAAAGTACTGCATATGAATAGCAATAACCGAAGAGAAACATACCAACTGTGTGGCACTACACTCAGGGAAGTGGAAAGTGAAAAAGACCTGGGGGTAATTGTGCAGTGAAATATGAAGTTCGCTGAGCAGTGCAGACGGACTGTCAGGGCAGGTCACGGAGTCTTGTCAGTGATATATAGGAATTTTGCTAGCACGGACAGGGAGGTGATTATCCCGTTATACAAGGCGATGGTCAGGCCACACCTAGAATACTGTGTACAGGTCTGGAGGCCTCTTTTTAGGAAGGATGTAGAGTTGCTAGAACGAGTACAAAGAAGGGCAACAAGATTGGTGAGGGGAACAAAAGGGTGCTCTTACCAAGAAAGGCTTAAATTCTTACCAAGAAAGGCCAGTTCTGCAAATTGCAGCGCCTGGAGAGTAGGCACCTGCGAGGTGATCTGATTGAGGCGTATAAGGCCTTGAATGGGTTGAGCAAGCTGAATGCTGATGGAATTCTTTTTTGCTCAGATTAAAAACCTGAGGGGCACAGATTCAAATTGAGAAAAGACAGTTGTAGAATAGATGTGCTGAAATTTGCCTTTAGATAACGGGTAGTTGATTGGTGGAACAGACTTCCATCTTTTGTTGCGATAGTTGATAGCCTAAATAAATTTAAGGCTGAGCTGGACAGGCATTTGTAACGAATGGAGGGGTGAAACGGGAGGGTTTTTTTTTTTTTGTCTGATGCTGCATAAGCTTGCTTTCTTGCATCGTATGTCACTAATGCTAATGGCATTGAGTTAAATTAATTAAAATTTTAAGATCTCCCATTTCCTCTTAGAATTTACCACTCTCCTTTAACAAACAAGTCCCACAATTAGAAACAATGTTAGAAAGTTACTGTCCTCGCGGCTAGCACAGTGGCTGTAATACCCTCGTAGGTAGCACAGTGGTTATATTCACAGTACTCCCAGCACCGGATGGAAAATCATTGAGTTCGAATTCCGTCAATGATATGATGAATTTTAATTGGGATTTTTTTCACAATAGTTGAGTCAGTTGGTCTCAGGCGATTGTTTCATGATTTTTCCTACCAGAAACTCGAGTGTTTTTCGTCCGCAAATAGCAAACCAACCAAAGGATATACGCAATTACAGACAGAGTATACTGAAGCCTCATAGCCTTAGTTGTTTACAAGCTTAACACAAACCTAACATAAAAGTTAGTCAAAAATGTCCGAGTAAACGTAATTTTTTAGCGTTATTGACACACATGTAGCAATAGCCACCTTTTCAG
This sequence comes from Mastigoproctus giganteus, assembly GCF_048544385.1. Lineage (NCBI taxonomy): Eukaryota > Metazoa > Arthropoda > Arachnida > Uropygi > Thelyphonidae > Mastigoproctus > Mastigoproctus giganteus. Next base: position 92,239,310 of record NC_143588.1, on the reverse strand, counting down.
GAAGATAAGTGGAATACATACACGATAAACGTAAAAAGATAAGGAAGTTTACCTTTCAGTGGCAAATCAGACAGATTTTTGTAAATAACTGATTCCTCTTCAGCTCTGTACAGTTCTATGGGATAATATCCTTTCACAACAGAAGCTCTAGAAATACAGATAATTTGAAGTTAATTTTCAATTATTTTATCGTTTTTGTAGTTCAGCACCTTTGCAAATAATTACGATTTTTTTCCCTTATGATTAAACAAATTATGTTATATAAGATAAGAGCAGCACGAAGTATTTTATCATCTAAAAATAAATTAGCAAATGCTTCTATATATTATATGGAAGCATTTGATAATTAAGAATAACACAGGAAACATATTATATATATGTTTCTTATATTTCATTCTATAAAAATAATAAGTAGAAAAAAATTTAAATAATCATTGGGTACAAATTTTTAATAAGTGTTAAACATTCATGGAAGAAGTTTTACATATTATTTGTTCAACTAGGTACGAATAATTTTGCTCATGAACGACAGATGAACTGACTTTGAGATGATAGTTTGGCGAGTACATTCAATTTGATAAATTTCCAGTTTAAAAATTATTTCTAGGGAGAAGATCTATTAAATATAGACAATGTGTTCTTGTAGTGATCACTAAAACAAGCTATTTTTGAGAAATTTTCAGTATTCAAAAGTTTATGTTTATTTTTCATTTATGAACTTCCATTAAAACTAGGTCCTGGAAGTATTGGTTAAGATTTCGAAGCATTTTCTATCGATTTCTGAGGTACTTGGGTCTAAGTCATCAGATTTCTTCGAGGAGAAAATTTTACTGGTTATCTGTGGCTGTTATCAGAAAAAGACACTTAATCGTGACTCAGTTCTAATCAGCAGAAGCAGCCGTTGAAGTTTGGAAATAAGTATTGGAGCTAAGAAAATGTACTCATGGAAAAAATCTCTCAAAGTTATGGTAACTGATTAGCTGTTCAGAAATGGAACCTGAACCGCTAATGGAATTTGGTTCATGAAATGTGGTATACGAGCATGCATTTCCTCTTAGGAGTTTTCTTATGGGTATAGCGAAAATTGCACAATCAGAGGACAAGAAACGATCAGCCAATTAATGATGGCGGTCTCAAAGAGCTTAGAAAGAAACTAATGGATGTGGAAAAAATGCTTTAATAGGATGAACATTGCTTTCTGAAAATATCTCGAGAATTATAGGGAACCAATTATTGTGATTCAACAGTAGAAAGTCGGAAAATATTTAAGTGTTTCCATTACTCAGAAATAAATGTAATATTGTTTAACCTGATAGTGAATTTTGAATACACCATTACTACAAAAAGAGCTATTATGTATATGGTAATATTAGTATTGGCAAAATAATGCAAAATAAGTAAACGTATACAGTATCAGCCAAAAAAAAAAGAAAAGAAAAACTACCAGTTTCATTTTCCCAATTCTTCTAATATACAATATCAAATAGCAGTTTGTTTCAACAATCAATTACTCGCTGCTAAAAGCAAATTTTCTCACATCTATCCGGTAACCATTCTTTTTCCATTTAAATTTATGTCTCCTTGTATCTTCCATTCGAGACAGAATAAGGGCACCATCAACATTTAGTTTTTTACTGAATCCATTTAAAGCTTTAAACACTTAGAAGAAGTCTTCTAGGTGCTTGGTTTTCAGAAGCTGCAATTTATAGAACTGAACCCTTTCTTTGTAAAAGTATCCTTTTGTTTCCCTTACTAATCTCCTTGCTCTTCTCTGCATCCGTTCCAATAGATCCACGATCCATCCTTCCTAAAATGAAGTTTCTAGACCTGTATATAGTACTCAACAATGGTGTAACCTCATAGAACGGTATGCTCGCCTTCTTGTTCCTGCTAGCAAAATTCATGTATTAGCTGTCCTAGCAGCCCATCTTCATTGCCCAGAGATCTTTGTGTCGGACTGTGCAATCACCCCCTAAGTCTTTTACGTTCTCCACTATTTAAGTGTGGTACCACCCAATTGATATGTTATTCTGGGATTACTGCTACCCAAATGAAGCATCTTGCATTTATCAATTGATTGATAAATGCAAGGTGCTTCAATTTATCTGCTAAACTTCAATTGATTTTCAACCCATCCGAATTCATCGAGATCTGTTTTGAGTAGCATACCTAGAACAAATCTTAATCACAAATGCTGTATTACAGATGAGTAACTTCATTTCTGTCCGATTCTTACTGGTAGAAGCCGTGTAAGAAGACTAACTCTCCTCCAGTTGGGACATATCTCCCTTTCATAAGACGCTCTAACCAAAGAAAATTTGTAAGATAATGAATTCAGTGGAGCATGAACTTTGTGACTGCCATCCGATTGGAAGGGTCCTGAGCTGGAATCTGGTCGCTGATGGAGGAGTTTTTAGAGGCTTGGAACTCGATTGATACTATAATTACACCATGTCAGGAGGAAGTGAAGGGTTTCCCTTGTGAGTTATTTTGAGGTTTACTTCAGAAAAACATGCAGACCAATTTATGAATACACTGCACACATCTCTAGTAGGCTATTGCCCGTCAGGAACCGAATGCTATATCTCCAGTCTGCTGATCAATATCCAAACCCATTATTACCACAGATAATTAAAAATGTAAGACATTCAATAAACAATGGGTAACTTACAGAAATATCTTAGCGTGGCATATCTTAACGCGACTTCCAATTTATAATAGCAGTAATATCTTAACATGAAAAATTATTATAAAATCTTCACGTGATTATGAATCTCGATTAAAATGACCTATTTTATTGCAATAGGTATCTTAAAATGGTTTCCTGCAGTTGTCAAAGTTTTTTTTTCTCATGCTGTTGACACCATTGATCTCAGCAAGCATTGAGACCCTACAGCATTAAACAGGAGAAAGCAATGTGCGTGTTGCGGCTGTGGAATACGAAATCTCCAGTGACTGTAAAGAGACGTTTTCAATGGAAAGTCTAGAAAGACCCACCTACAGAACAATTAATGAGGCGATGGAACAGTTTCAAGACACAGGCAATGTGCTGCACTGGAAAGGAGTAGGTAGGCCTAATGTATCTGCAAATCAAATTTCGGAAATTCAGGAAGTGTTTACCCAAAGTCCTAAAAAATCTATCCGCGGGAAGCTTGTAGCTGCAAATACCGCCAGCAGTATTGCACAGGATGATTCGCAAGAGACTGGATCTTTATTTTATGCTTACAAAGTGCAAATCGTCCATGAAATTAGGCTTCACTTCAAACTACAACGAGAAAAGAATTCGCCATTCACATTCTCAACTGTATACAGTATACGAAGGTGAGTACTTTCTGGAAAATGTTATTTTCAGTGATGAAGATACATCCCAACTGTCTGGTAAAGTTAACAGACACAATTTTCGCATATACGGATCTGAAAATCCATACTCAGTTCGTGAATACGCGCGTGATAGTCCCAAGGTAAACGTATGGTGCGCGCTGCCCTTCAGCCTGGCTATTGGGCCACATTTCTTCCACCAAAAACGCTGTGAAATCGTAAATTATCTAGATATGCTTGAATTATACAAGTATGCTACATTTCAGTTGGAAGATAAGCAGCCACGTGTTCTGTCAACCAGATGGGGCACCACGGCATTGGAGCTTGCAGTTGCGCGATTTCTTCAATAAAAAATTTCATAATCGATGGATCGGCTGGGATGGTCCTATTCCATAGCCTCCTCATTCCTCGAATATCACACCTATGAATTTCTTTGTACAGGACTACATAAAAGACAGTGTATCCACAAAAAAGTTAACAATGTCAAAAAAAGTTAGAAACTTCACAGAACTAAAAGACCGGATGAACAGGCAGTGACTTCTATTAATCAAGAAATGTTTCAAAACGCTTGGAACGAAATCGGCTACCGTCTTAACATTCTACGCTATCAAAGGTGCCCATGTGGAGGTTTACTAAAGCGTGGTTATGTGATAAGAAATTCTTTGAGTTGATTTATTAAGTGCAGCAAACCGTTTTACACTACCTATTAAAATAAAATTCTAATCGCGCTTCATAATCAAGTGGATACTTTATAGACACCCTATCTGTTTGTATTTCTTGGTATCAAATAAACTTTGCTTAATAATAAAATTATTTTTTTCTTGTACACTACAATTTTGTTTCTCTAAAGGCAGTACAGTACTTAATATCAGTGTGGAAAAAATGTCGAGTAAGAAAGTAGCATTAGCCGCAAAAAACTAAAAATAATAATAATAATAAATTAAATAAAATACCAAATGTGACCCGCGGCACTTTGCATTTACAAGTATCATATTTCAATTGCTGTTTTTGGTCCATCTGAACAATCATATCTTGCCGAAGTAGCATACTGTGATTATTATTGCTAACACCGTTCCTGTTTTGTACTATCAGCAAACTTACATCAATGTCGTTAATAAATATGAAAAATAGAGAATCCCCAACACAGTTAGACTCATGTGGGACTCCGCGTGACTTTGGTCCATTGGATGCAATGATCATTTATAACTACCATGTCTTTCATCACCTTAACCATCCTTTTATTAACATAGTAAATTTGATGTTAATGTTGCATTTCTCCAAGTTATATACAATCATTGACGCTGAAATCTAAGTAAATGACGTAAAAATTATTCTTTGCATAGCTAATCAGATTGGTGGAACACGATCTCCAATTAACAAAGCAATCCTGCGATTCTATTACATCTTTAACTGCGAACTCAATAATTTTCTCTGGTACAGAAGTCAGATCTGCAGGTACTCATTTCAATCTTTCAATCTTTAGGAACAGGTGATTCAAGTGATGACTTTAGCCCTTATAGATTATAAACCTTTGCACATCTCCAATCTGCAGGGATATATTATTCTATCTCGAATTGCCTGATCTTTCGTTTTAATTTATAATTTAGTATTATTTCATTTTCTTACCGTTTCAAGTAGATGAAGTTTTCACAGTAATTTCTGCTTCCTTTAATAGTGAGGGTTCTGAGATACCTATTGAGAAATGCATAAATTGTTTTTTTCTTACATGCACTGTTTATTTAAATAAATAGAAGCATTAAAAAGAATTAGATAACAATTCAATAGCCATGCAATGGTGACTAGACAAAATCTAATCACATAAATTGTAAACAAACGTTTGCACAGGGATTACTTGTTCATTTACCTTTACTTGTAGTGGCTTATTCCACGAATAATAATAATGAAACCACGTTGAGAATGAGTATATGATTTTTGATTCTGAATTGGAATTCTGAGTAAAGTTCTGTAAGTTCGTGCAGAAGTTTTAAATTAAATATTTAATGAAAGGCACTTACGTTGGCACCAGCACTTCTGAAAATGCAATACTAAAAGTGGATCCGTGATTTAAATCGCTGGAACATGAGGTATACACAGGAATGACTTTGAAAGTTGATGTAATATTAAGACCGGTTTTGGCTAAGAAGATAGTAAATCCTTTTTGTTTTGTCACGAGTACACATTGACGTCGGAAACTATAATACAATAAAAAAAGTTAATTAATTGGATTAAGTGAAATCGATAAATTTTACAGTTATCTGGCTGGTTTTAAAGGTACATTATTTTATAGCAAACTCAGTTGCTTTTAACCATGTGAACAAATGAGACCAATACAAGGTCGGATGCGCAGGAGTCTAGTTCTCAATCCTGATTTCATAATCTTAATATGAAATTAATGTTTATTACACAACTGCGAATATTTTATTAAATAAATTTTCTGTTTATACTCCAGGAAGGCAGCACATGACCAGAGGAGAACAGAAGAACAGTGTTCAGTGTGTCGAGGGTCAAACGGTACCAGGGGTTTCTCCCATCACCGCGAGTTTATATTGTCTTGGGATACGGTACATGCCAGAGATTTAAAAGTGTATGGATATTGTACAGTGTAGTGTTGTGTACCGTTGTTCATCTGGTCATTTAGCCGCTGAGCCCCTAATGGGACCCAAGAACAGAAGAACATTAACGCATTCAGTGGTAACTTGGGCTCGAACTACGGTTGCCTCAACTGAAAACGAGATTTCGATTGCCCAAATTTAAATTATGCACCGCCCCAGGTGTAAATTTAGGATTTGGTGCTAATTTACGTACTGGACAAAATATTAGTTGTCTTGTGTGTGGGTAGTTATTCTTAGCAATATGGCGTTCATAATGACCGTTGGTCCGAGCTAGCGAAATGCCATATTATTGAGTTTCACAGCGGAGGATGTCTCTCCAGTATAAATTCCACCTGGAAAGAGAAAATCGTACGTCGACAACTGCATGTCACACTCATGAATGAAGGAATGGGAAAATCTTTACCGTGAATGAAAAGAATCATCACTACTGCCGAAGAAATTCAAGGCTTTCGAAAGCACTTGGAAGATGATACTTATGCTGTTTTTCGACTCACAGGGACCGTTGCTGTGCATTTCATGCGTGGAAGTGAAACAGTCAACTCACAAAACTATGCACGATTTCTCAAAGTTGATCTGTGATGTCCATAAAAAACAAGAAATCCGGACGTTCCAGTGACGATGGTGTGTCAATTTGTTACACAACAGGGCGCAACCAACATGGTTTAACATTCTGGCAACCATCCAGAAATTGTTCAGTGAAGTGACTGGGCATCCTTCGCAACAGGGTATAAAATATCTGATGTACAAATGGAAAAAGTGGCTAAATTATGGAGGTTTTCTTTAATAAAATATTTGGTAAAGTTATTGGTAATTTTGGTAAAGGATATTGGTAATTTTTTTTTTTTTTTTTTTCATTTGACTCATCCTCATATAACTGCGAAAGAGTCGTTAAATCATTTTATAGCTATTGCGACAGGATAGGATGGTGTTTTTATTGTTATTTTTATTTTATGTCAAAGCAACAGAAAGTATGGAGCGTTAGTGCATCGTGTCTGCAAACTACCGCACTGTATTCTATGGTCGGTTTGACTGTTTTGCTGGATGAAAACCAAGCTTGTGTGAGAAGAGGTAAAAAAAGAGATTCAACGATCCTCGTCTGGAAAAACTTATTCGATCACATGAAAAGGAAGAAGAAGAAGAGGTGGGGGGAAAGACTGTACCACGAGAATATGAAATGCAAGAGCAGATTTCAACGTAATCTGGGGTTGCTGGTAGTCTGTTGATGCTAACCTGACGGAGAAATTTCAAGATGGGGAGGGGAGAAAAATAGTTCAAAATTTTCTTTGTAAAATATGCTCTCATGTGTGCCTGATTAGTTTACATTCTTCCAGAGAATTTTAATAAAATCAACACTGTACTTCTTAAAGAAACTTTTTTTTTTTTAAATTAGTGATCGAAACCAAAGTTGATGATAATCACTCAGATTACAATCTTGTTTCATATAGGCTTTATATTACTTATTTATAAGGTATAGTCAGTGGCGTGAGACAATTCTTCTTTTTTCTTTTTTTTTTTTTTTTTTTGAAAAATAAATTTTTCAAATTACCCTTTTCTGAACCGTTTTTTTTTTCAAAAAAAAAACGGTTCAGAAAAAGGGTAATTTGAAAAATTTATTTATTTTTTTGAAAAAAAAACGGTTCAGAAACCCTCTCAAATAATCGAACCTCACAATTTTTATAAGCATGTGTAGAAATTATCAAGTACTGTATATTGTATGTTAAAATGAAAATGTTTAAATACCATATAAATATCTTCGAATTTCACGTTTTACGTAATAATTTGAACCAAGATAATGAAATTTAAATAAGCTCATATAAGGGTATAATGAATACAGAAGACAAATAAACGCCAACGTATTAGTTAATTAATACATATATTTTAAAAGTAGAGTCCGTGTCATTCTTTTGGTTTTTTTTTATGATAAATAGACTACTTGGAAAAATTCATCCTAAACTTTCATTGAACTCAAAATTGTCTGTTCTATATTATTGATTTAAGATAAATATCCATTGTAAACTATCTTGAAATTATTATTCAAACGTGGCTTGATTTGATTTTCTTTTATTAATGATATCATTGTGCTTAAATAATTCTTAATTTTAATCTTTCACAAGAGGAAATTTCAAAACTAAAACGATACATTGGTTATATTTACACACATACATATTTCTAACCTGGCGGGGAAGACATTTTCGAATGCAGCAGGTGATGATTGTCTGCATAATCCCAGCACCATCTGGTAATGGATATCTACTGCTTGGTTTTCGTAATTTATAATGCGCTGAAAATAAATATGGACAGGAAGTAAGACAATATAAAATTTGATACCAACTGAAAGCGTTTTTTATGCTTTAGGGGAAACGATATTGGGTTACTAGTATTCAGAAGAAAAATTTTACTAACCGGAACGCTCATTAATAAAATGCCTTATTTGAATAATAAGTATTGGTTATTTAAAACAGAGTTCGATGCATTCCGTTCAAGCATTGCTGTTATGGTTTCTCTAAAAATTCTAGCTTTCAAATTGAGGAAAACAACACGCATCCTCGTCCAACTAACTCTTTAAAATATATATACTAAAATAAAATAAATTAACCAGGATTCCTCAAGTGCAGACGCTAAGGATTTCTTAACTTACTTCTGCAAGAGATGGTAATAGAACCCAGTATTTTATCTGATGGAGAAAATGAACTTTTGCTCTCAGGCATTAATAGGTCTCTTGTCCTGGGAACAAAGCTCCCTTCTTATTTTCAATGATGTAACTTCTGGGCTCAAAATGATTCCATTGCAAAACAGCTCGACTCAAGATCCTGGGCAGAAACTTAAAGAGTTACCGACATTAAAAACATTTATCCAAAGAACAGGCTGTTTTCATTTTCCAACAGAATGTTTATTGCTTCGTATGTCGGCGCCTCCATAGCCAGGTGGGCAGGAGCAGCAGTGCCTAGCACACGCTTTTTGATTAGACCGCGGTTCGAGCTCGTGACCACAGAGTAGTGACATATATCTTACTTCTCTGTGCCCTTGACCACCAAATACGGACGATGCGGAAAGGTCAGGGAATGACCACCGCACATATCCCCGGAGCAATATGGCCTTAGTTGCTAATGCTCTTAAAAACCAAATAACAAACAAACAAACAAGCTTCGTATATTATACACGAACTCAAAGATTTCACAAAAAATCGAGCACAAAACACATGCAGTTTACAAGCATAACATAGCCGATGCAATTTCGTTTTTGTCACTGATGCGCCTAAAAACTCTAGAACAACAAACTTTTGCCATATTCAATTGTTCCAGTCAAATAGAATAGATGCATGGTTATTCAAAACACGACTTTTATTATTTGTACTGACCTCACAGTATATAACGTGTGTTCCAATAATTTTGAATCTTTCAGGTTACCCAGTATATCAAGTGCACCTCGGATAAATGGTATCTGGGGTTAATAGAGAGAGAGAGAGAGAACAAACTACTGTGAAACTTATGTTGCTCTACCTTTCCCAATTAAGTACCAATACAACCTGCATTAGTATGAAATAGATGCAATACATTCGCAGCATCTTTGATTGTATAATATTTCTCCAAAACTTACTTTTTGCTCCTTTTGACCGTTGTCACAGGTACCAAACTGTTCAGGCGGTGATTTTAAAGCTTGCCTCTGGACCTCGGTGTAGAGCTGTCTCTGTCGAAATCCTGGACAATTGGTCGGAATTTTTGCAGCTATCTGATGTTGCTCTAAAGCTCCTTTCAGTAATTTTGGGGAGATTTTCTTAAGCTTATAACATCTCCAATAGTTTTGAATCTTTCTGGCTGCCTTCTCTTCTGCCGTCTTGGTGTCTGAAAAATAACGATGATTCCAGGAATGCTGATACGTGGTTATTATCTACTACAATGTACATTGGTGTTCAAAGAAAGTGCATCACCCCCTTAAAATTGTAATTGTCATCCGAATAAGTATATGGCAATATTTCTTATAGATTGCATCAGATAAGATTTACACGCGTAGGTGATGACTAATATTACATCGGCTGTTACTTTCAGCTATATAAGCACGCTCTGCAAGAGTTGCAGTCATCCTTGCTTGTGTCAGGATGGCGAGTTACGTGCAGTTGACTCCACGAAGAAAGAGTGCTAGTGTTGCTTTATATGAGGAAGGATGTTCTTCCCGTCATATTGCTTATAGAGTGTCCTGTAATCAGCCGACAGTGAGTACATTTCTTTCCAAACTCAAGAATACTGGTTCTGCTGATAGGAAAAAAGGAACGGAACCCCAACGAGTCTCTATTGGGAGAAACAGAACCGCGTTTTGAAGCGCTTATGCCTTAAAAACCGTAAAGCTTCTTCATCTGAGCTGAAAAGAGAATGGGAAAAACATATAGGAGTAGCAGCAAGTGCAGTAACAGTCAGAAGACACCTCTTCAAAAATGGACTTGTACCCCTTGTCCTAAGAAGCCCCTCCTCACATAAAAAAATGAAAAAGGCCCAATTAATTTGGTGTAAGGAGCATATCAAATGGACCCCCGAGCAGTGGAAGTCAGTTAATTTCTCGGATGAGAATAAATTCAACCTGCATGGCTCTGATGGGATACAAACGAACGATTCGCCGTAGACGTGGTGAAGAATACCAACCAGACTGTATGGTGTCTACAGTGAAATTCCCTACCAGCCAAATGATATGGGGGTGCATTTCGTATTACCTGCAGTTTATAAAAGGTTCCGTAAATGCCAATGTATACCTGGCTGTATTGGAAGGCAAATTGCTACCAATCATTAGAGACCATTTCAACCTGCCAAGTAACTGCATCTTTGAGGACGACTCTGCTCCTTGTCATCGGGCGAAAAGTGTAAGTAGACACGTCTGTAGTTACTTTAGCTTCATTTCTGCATTAGATGTTCGACAGTAATGTCTTTACATTTGTTACAGGCGAAAAAATGGTTGGAAGAACAGTCCATTACAACTCTACTGGCCAGGAAACAGCCCAGACCTGAATCCTATAGAGAGCTGTTGGCATCGTGTGGAAACTGCAATTACAAAAAAGAAACCAAAGACCCTTCGTGAACTTTAGGAAGCCGTAATTCGTGTTTGAAACCAGTTGATTATCTGCAGAAATTGATCTTGTCAGCGTCTCGACGGTGTGCTGCTGTGATGAGAGCCAGAGGCGGTTCAACTGAATATTAGTTTGCACCTGGTGAACCTTTAATTTGGTTTCCATTTAAAATGATAAACTGAATCAAATTGAGGGCTTCTGATAACATTTCAGCCATAATTGTCGTGTTTACCAAAACTGTTGTATGAAGGTTGCAAATGCTCATTTTGGAATATTTTGAGAGCACCTGTCAAATATTACTTAGCTTTGCCTTAACTATTAATAAATATCTTTCGTTTATATTTCTATTTGTGATGCTAGTCATTAAAGTAACATACCATCGCGAAAACGGGTTAGAAATGTGAAATTCCCAGGTGATGCACTTTCTTTGAACACCAGTGTATATGTATAAATATGAGATTGTAAGTAAAGAAAGATAAACTAATTTTAATAAGGGTAAAATCTTTCTTGTCATTGAGAACGAGTTAATTTCAAAATGTGCAGTCAACTTATACCACCATTTCGAATTACGTTTCCTATATAATTTCTTGGCCTACTTCAATTGATTTTTATGTTTTGTTCGACAGTCCTCCTAAGATGTTCACGTCTTATTTTTGTTTCATGTTATTTATTTGTTTTTCCCATGAATTTCATTTTTAAAGTCTGCAAAAACCGGATGAAGTTAATAAAAAATAAGCCCAAATAAATCATTTAAGCAATATTTCATATGAAATATATTGCGATTTATAAATTCAAATGAAAGTTTCTTTTGGGGTGAAGGAGACATAGGCATCTATGCACCCCTCTTCTAGTTGTGCCACCGACCGACCAGAGTTCGGATAACAAAAATTTATCATTCGAACATGAAGTACGTAATAGAGCGAAACCTGCCTACCCCATAGGTTAATGGTTCGAACGGAAAAGCTGTGCTACAGAAACAAGGTCAAAAGTCTTCTGAAATTACACGCACTAACTTGCTTTTAATCAGATGCAGAGAAAATAGTCTGGAGACCAATAAAATTGTTATTCTGCTAGTTATTCCAAAGGAACGGCAAAGTGGAGTAGAGAAATTAATTACAGTATGATGTATATTTTTAATTTTATTTAAAAAAAAATCATAGTACTTATACAGGGTTGTTAAAATTAAAGTATCCCTATGCAGAGGACTGGAGCGAGTTCTAAGGCTTGTACTGAAGAGAAATTTGGACAACAGGTGCAATAAAGAATGCAATAAACAATACCAGAGCTGCAACAACGTCGATAGATGCAAGATGGTGCGCCACCCCAATCATCCAGTCGTCTGCAACATATCCTAAATCTGCCATCATCATATTCAACAACAAGCTGGATATCGCTGTTATCTCTGGCTTGTGTAATCAAAATTCCACCTGTATTTTAGTCTCTACATCAACTTTCTCGTTCTACTTACTGTCACTATATTACCCACCATCAGCAGATATTAATTTATCACAAAGATATCTAGAACAGGTGTTTGCTTTTTTAAATCCCACATATTTAATAATTACAACTGATTCAAACTCAAAATCTTTCTTATGGTTCAACAGTGTCTTGGACAGCAGATGTAGGATTTTCGAGGAATTTTTATTCATCTACAATTTAAATCTGCACAACTTACCCAACCAACCGCACACCTTCTCAAACGTCCACGGAGAATCAAACATTGATTTAACCATTTCAACGTCCGCCATGTCCTCGAGGATCTCTGATTGGACCATACATACTGACTACACAGTGACCACAGAGCAACACTTTTAAGGTATCTCTCTTTCCAAATACTACAGGTTCCCCTTCTCCTCTTCCTCCAAAAGATCTTAGATTTTTTTTATCAAAACCATCAAATAGCCTTTATTTATGTCTTCAATTCACCAGGATTTTAACGTTGACACTCGCCGGTCTTTGAATCAGTTCAATGCCTCAGAATATGCATTCCATGTACAGGCTGCCTTACATCGTGCTACAGAACGCTCAGCTAAGAAGAAAATTAGCAAGCATACTACAGTTCCATGGTGGACAGCTGAACTTTCCACTCTGCGCAAAGAAGTACACAAAGCACGCAGAGACTTTCAACGGAGAAGGTCCTGGCCTGAACTGGAAGTCACCAGACTAAAAAATATCTGTAAAGGCCAGCGGAAAGAATACGTAAATACAATTGCAAAACAAAAACTTGCCTCCTAGCAACACTTAGTTCACTCCACAGGAAATTCTGATCCTTGGGGTCTATTATATAAAATTAGCAAAAACAAGTATCACTCTCATGAAGTGTACAACACTGTAGTGAACAACCACTAACTGGAATGACTCAGGATCGCTTGCTTCCCCTGGACGATCTCACCACAGAAACTCCAGAACAGATATCTATCAGGAATAGCAACTCAACCTACCACTCCTCATATGAAACGGATCTCTTCACTCTTCCCGAGCTAAAGCTGGCCCTAAGCAAAATAAATATTCATAAATGTCCAGGTTTAGATCTTGTGGAAAATGCTGTAATTATCAAATTTGCCGAAATCTTTCCAGAAATACTTCTATGTACAACAAATGTCTTACTGAGGGGATATTTCCTAATCTCTGGAAGGTAGCTTTAATCAAAATTATTCACAAGCGGGACAAAAATAAATCTGATTCCAAAGCATACAGACCCATCTCTCTTTTGGCAAACCTTGGCAAACTATTTGAAAGATTGTTAGCACCCAGAGTAGCAGATTTAATTGAAGGTCAAAACTTAATGTGTCCATCCCAATTTGGCTTCAAGAAGGGAAAATCCTGTGAAGACGCCTTGATCTCTTTCGTTAACCACATATCAGCTTCGAGGGCTAAATATGAAATGGCCATATTCGTTGACTTCGGGGGAACTTTCGATTCCCTCTGGTGGGGGAGCGCTCTCAATCGTCTTACCAAAGCCAAGTACTCTCAGCAACTGTTCCAAGTTATTAGAAGCTACTTCTAACATAGACTCATCCAAGATTAATCTCGAAACAGCAGTCTCTCTCAAGGACCATCTCAAGAGGATGCCCCAAGGGATCAGTTCTGGGACCCCTCTTCTGGAACATAGTTTTGGACAGCTGGCTCACGCAAAAACCTGACAATATCTGCCTTCGCCTACGCCGATGAGTTGGTTCTTCTAATTCCAGATCGATCGCGTCTTCAACTAGAACAACCAGCCAATGAGCTAATCAATTGGTCAAGCATACATAAACTGCGAATATCTGCCACAAAAACAAAACTGATGGTTTTTAAGGGCAAGTTAGATTACAGAAGACCTCCAAATATAAAGATAGACGGAAAGCAAATCCCTTTTGTTCCTGAATTAAAACATCTTGGCGTAATTTTAGATGACAGGTTAACCTTCTCCTCTCATATTAATCACCTCGCCTCGAAGATTAAGAAGTTCACTGCAGCAATTATCCCAATTTCCAAATTGGACTTGGGACTAAATAGGAAGACTCTCTTACTATATTATACAGCAGTATTCGTACCAATAACAACATATGCTACGGGAGTCTAGTTTCATAGAGCCGTTAATGTTAAACTCCGTTCCAAGCTCATCTCCATTCAACGGATTATGCTGCTTGTGTGCTCCGGGCCTGCAGGACAGTGTCCTCTGCTGCTCTGCAGGTCCTTGCTGGAGTCTTACCACTAGACCTGCATGACATCTTCAAAGGACTATGCTATCGTCTAAAGCACGGAGTTCCCAGCGAGATTCTCGGCATCTCATATAACTTAACTGCTAACATCAGATACGAGAAACGGAGAATCTGGAATGAACTTATCAGTGTGTGGCAATCACGATGGGATTCCAGTACTACTGGTCTTTTGTTTCTGCAGTTACCTTCCCTCTCAACAAGAACGTCCGCCAATGGTTTTCTCCCAGCCTAACAACATCGTATATACTTACTGGACACAGCTCTATTAACTCCAAACTATTTCAATTTGGCTTGTCTGACACCAATCTCTGCTTGTGTGGTCCTGAGGAAACCTGGACGCACATTCTGTATCGCTGCAGCCTGTACCACGATGACAGATCAACACTACAAGCTGCTGTCAGCAACTTCTCTGAAGGAAATGAAGTGGCGCTGACTGAAAATTCTCACCAAATTCTGCTGTTTTCACCAAAAGAAAGCAACTCTTCTCGAGTTTATCAACATATCAACAACAAGGAACCAACCCAACACCTGCAATGTCTATCGATATCTCTTAAAACTGATATCGCCTGCCATCTACTTTTTTTTTTTTTTAAGCTGGTACCCCAGTTTGGGCAGCTGTGGATACAGGATTAGCTAGCACCCACTGGTATAGCACTACCTCCAGTGGGTGCGGTTTTCGTTCTTCCTAGGACAGAAAAAGACTGCTGTCTTGTGGTTCCTGTACCACAATTAATACTTCTGATTAGTTGCGTGATGTGATTTGCTGTGTGAACATGTTACATGTTCATTACACTTATAACATTGTAATTAACACGATTATATGTATCATTATATATTGTATCATTATATGTATCATATATATATATCATTGTATATATATCTATGTATGTACATAGCGGATTTGCCAGTTTCTGGCTAGGGGCCGCTTGTTGTTTTTGTTAATAAAGAAGTAATGACGCTAAAAAAAAGGGGAAAAAAAAGAAGAAGAAGAAGAAGTAATGACATCCACCGTTGTGTCCAAAGATTTCTAAGGCAACACTTTACAGACGAACGGGTCATCAGCCGATGTTTCCAGACATCTTGGCTACCCCGATCACCGGAACTCATCCCATGTGACTTCTGGTTGTGGGGGGTTTTGAAGAACCAGGTGTATCGGGAAGGATGTCAAACTCTGGCAGATCTGAAGGACAGCATTAGACGTCATTTGCTGGCTACTCCAGTTGACATGTAACGTTCTGATGTAGAAAATGCTGTTCTTCGAATGGAAACCGTTGTTGAGCAAAATGAAGGACACATTGAACGATGTAGCACTGTTCAAGTGATTTGTATTGCCACAGCGCCATATAGTAACAAATTTTGTAACTATTTTTTTTTTCAATAAATGGCGAGCGTATTCTTTATTGTACCTGTCGTCCAAATTTATCTTCAGCCTTAGAACTCGCCCCAGAGCCCTCTACTTAAGGATACTTTAATTTTAACAACCCTGTATGGAGGGAGTTCTGACTTCCACGAGCCACTCCAAACTTATGATCCCAAAAGAAATAACTTAAAAAAAAAACGTGCAGTTTAATTTTGAATGTTTGCAAAAAGCCAAAACTGTTAAATAAAACAATAAAAAACATTCAATCCAACATTTTAGAAATTGTATTTACAGACCTAGAATACATCATGTTAGCCTTTCGATTTTTTAATTCTACAAACAAATATATTTTTCCAAAAAAAACCAAAAAAAAAACATGGATTACATACACTATTACATATACATATTACATATACTATATTTTGATTTATTTTTAATTTTTTAACAAAAAATTTACAATCCACAAGTTGAAAAACGCTGTGTTACGCCAAGAGTAGGCGTCGTTATTGTGTTTAAGTTTTAATTTCTATAGCAACGAACCACAAACTTAACTGTTTTGTGTCCTGAAAATTTGTTAAGTTTTTCAGGGTACAAAGCAGACTACTGGTTAAACTCTTAAATCACGAGACAAGAGATTAAAATAAAAATTATAACTGTATTAATTATAATTTTCACATTAATTAAAACACTCAACTTACCGTGATTTTCGACCAAACAATATGCTGCCAGAACAAGAATTGCACCTACTAATGGAGCAGCCAATGCCAGAATTGATTCTAACAGCTCGTATTCTGTTTTACGATCGTCCATTCCTTAGCCATCGTGTTAAATGAAATCAAACTGAAACAGTAAGGTGCCCATACATGGATGGGGAAAATGAATTTTTGTTGTTGTATTAGCTAACGTTTCCTTTAGCTGGATACTATTTTGGTCGTTAGTTAATCCCCGAGACCTAACTGATTTTAACTAAGATGACCGGTGATGTTTCTGGTTGTGTTGCTATAGCTAACTTTTTTTAAAACAATATGGATGTTAAAAATGAATTTGTCAATGATTATTTAACAATAGCATTAATTATCATTGTTGTTGTCATAAAAATAAAGCACAATGAACTTAAAAACATCGATTTTGGAAATCGTTACCAACTCCAGAGAAGAGTGAGAGAAAGAAAGACTTTTTTTTTTTTTTTTGCTACAAAACATGTTACTTAATTCTCAAGGAATCGTTCTTTCCGATCCAGCAATACATAATTGCAGTAGGAATGGGTTGTACTTAGCTCTTGAGGGTAACAAAGTGGACATAGTCGCCTTCCTCCCTATACCATGTGAAAAAAGCCCGAGTTTTCTGTCAATGACGGGATTGGAAAGAGGATTTTCACAATGTGACTGAGGTAATCGATCTGGGGAGATGGTTGCATGGTTTTTATCTCCTGGAGGCTTGGGTTTTTCATCCAGCAAACAGGTAAATAGACCACAGAATACACACAAATTACAAACACAATATACCGACTCCTCACAGCATTAATTGCTTTAGCGATTAATGATTTTACTGGAAGGGAAGAGATTCCTATTAATAGAATTTTATTTGACATGTACTCTAAGTAAGCGGTAAAGTTAACACGAGGTTTGCATATTTTGTATATAGTAGTTTGCATAGCTACCCCAGGGGCTCACATCTGGTGAGTATGGGCTTGGCACATCCAGGGTCCTGAGCTGGATATCAGCATTCTCCTCTTTCTTGGCGACTCTCTCTCTCTCTCTCTCTCTCTCTCTCTCTCTCTCTCTCTCTCTCTCTCTCTCTCTCTCTCTCTCTCTCTCTCAGGTTTACTCGGAAATTTTTTTTGTGGCTGGTGCAGCATAAGCCTCGGCTCAGGCTTCATTGATGGCTAATGATAATAATAATAATAATAATTTCGTTTTTTTTTGTTTATGTAACTGCTAACTGTTATAGTAAAATATAATATAGTAATAGTGGTTTCATTTAAAGGATTCGTCAATCAGGGCTGCAGTTAGGGAGAGCCGCCACGTTGTCCACAATGTCACCTGCAAGGATTTAAGAAACAAGAAGTTTTTCATAAAAAGCGATCACAGCGAAACATTTAAAACCTTGTCTGGTTTTTATCAAGGTTTACCAAACAAATAAAAAAATTGTCCAAGTAGAAGTAAAGGTCGAAGTTTCGAGGATTCAACACATCTCCGATTTCAAAATTTATCTGTTCATGTTTTGCAATCTGTATTGAATAAATAATTATATATAATTAAAAATAACAGTCACTTAAGTTCATTAATTCTATTCTTGAAGACGTTATGAATCCTATAAATACAATTAAAAATCTATCTACTGAGTTCTAAGTTTCAGTGTCTTCTTTCTTCGGATCAGTTAATAATTGCTGACCGGGCTAGCCGGGTGGGTAAAGTGCCTGCCTAGCAACCTAAAGGTCGGGATTTCGAATCCCGCCTCGGGCTTGGATCAGAGTAGTGCAAAAACCTTTCAGAGGTGCATTATGGCCACAGAAGCCGATGCGCCAACAACTAAAATAAAAAGTTAATAATTAGATTTTTAGAATAGCACATTCATATAACGTGTTACACAAAAGTCATATGAATGCATTTGAAAACAAAGATTCGTTTATCTTATCTATTTTTGTATCATATTCCCTTCAAAGTACTTCCCTTGGGACTTAATATATCCATTCCAGCGACTCTCAATTTTTCCATCGTTGAAAGCGTATCTAAAATTCTCGTAATACTGTCAAGTGTCTTCTTGTGATTTTTGTTGAATCTCCAAGACATATGGAGATTCAACATATGGAGACATATGGAGATTACATGGAAAAGGGTTCAGTCAAGAGTTTAATGAGAGGGAAAATTGGATCAGGTGAGTAAGGGAGAGGAGAACCCAAGCATTTTTTTTTAAATCTTGAAAAACCATCTGAACGTTTGTTCTTTGGATAAAGTTTCTTTTCTAAAGGCTGTTGCATAATTTTAATAGAAATGTGGCCGACCACGTTGGCTATAATTGTCACTATTAGCCTCACAAAAAAGAAGTTATGTCAAAAACCATTGTCTATAACAATAAGCCATGCATTCTGGAAGAATTCAAAAGCAACAAATCGAACATCATTTCTAACATCACTCTGAACACGCTGCAGGTAGTGTTTTTGAACTTGCTTCATCATGCTCAGTTGTGTTGTGTTGTATTCTCGGTGGCGATTGTTCTCAATATTTTTTATGAAAATTAAGTAACGTCAGAGAAGAAAGGATGTTTCTTGTAAATACCATGTGTCTAACACTCTTATGCACGAAGGTATTCACATTTTCCTGAGTTCACATTTAAAATGAACATTATGTACGTTGTCCCACTTTCCGCACTATATTATTCACGGGAACTGCCGCTACTGACGTATTTAGTAAAAGACATGGAAATATTTACGCTTAGTCTACTGCGAGTGATTATTACCTGCGATTATTGGCAATCGATTTGGAAATTTCTCAGCTTCTTTCAGCTACGCCATTAATGTGTAAAGTTTTCTTGCTCACAATTCCATTTTTATGGCCCTATTTTTTGATATCCAATTCTACTTTAAAGTTAAGCCCGCTATATATATATATATTTTTTTTTTTTTTTTTTTTTGAATGAGCTAAAATGTGGTACTGTAAATGTTTGTAATATTTACTTCAGCAGAAGACAACGGGATGACTCAGATGGTTTTCCCAAAACTACTGTATTTGGCGTCACGACGTGCAGAGATAGACTATAAGGATGCAAGGGAGGAATTTTGTGAAACGCAGCCTCAAGCATGATATTAACTTATATTAATAATCTAGTAAGGCTTTAAACTCGTACAGATGGCTATAGAAGATATATGATTGATGAACGTAGCGCATTACATGCAAGGAAATGCGAGTTTCAGTTCTAAATCAGTTCGATGTTGTTATTCTGCTTATTTTTGGAGATCTGATTCAGCTCAGTGTTGCAAGGCTTGAAGAAAAATTAGAATGCTACTTTTTCACCTTTATTTTTAGATAATGTTACAAAATTGGCCAGATTATTATGCCCTGCCAATCCAGAGATCACAATTCCTCACATGAATGATTAAGCTGTTGTGTGTGCGTTCTGTGTTGTCTCAGTTTGGCAAACGTACTGGATCTAAATCTGAAGCGTGAATCAGCAGTTTTTCTTCCTAAATTATTTCATGTTCCTGTTTAAACAATAATGGCCCACAAAGCATCGGTTTGTATTATTCAATTAGGCAAGCAATTTCTAATTGGTGTCTAAGCACTTCAATTTTAAGACATTTATAAGGAATATAAACGTCTTAAAATTGAAGCTGAGAGATTCCAGACTGGTGTCTGGAATCTCGCAGCTTCCAGACACCAGTCACCATTGATAACTGGTGTCTAGTGTCAGCTTCCAGACACTAGCTATCAATCGTGACAGAACACAATGGGTGGTATCAATGCTACCTTTTCATATAGCGAAGTGGAATTTTGTTGTTTCCAACTGGAAGCAATTTTTTGTTGTTTTCAACTGGAAACTGGTCTTGACACGGCCCGTGTGTATTCCTGTTGTGGAATACAGTGCTCATTGGAAAATAGATCCAGCTCTGTGATGAAATCACAGAATTGGATCTATTTTCCAGCACTGTGGTACTGATCTAGTCCTATATAGCATTGGCCATGTAAAATTTTTTAAAATAAGATAGATTTTTACACACATTCAAAAACAGGATTGAAAATTTGCTCGAATAGTCTATTGTTCATGTCAAAAAACAGAGAAGAATAAATAAATATTTAAAAAAAAATGTGTACAGTTGACTAGTTCCTGAAAGTAATATTTTTCTCTTACAATGTGTCGATGGGCATTTGAAAAATAAACCCTTGTAAGGTACTTGATAGAATTGATGATGATGCTGTTTTCCTGAATAATCGTTATTATCGTAATCTCAAATGCCTTCCTTATAGATTTTCAAAACTCCTAGACAACAATATGTATATTTCAAAATCCTTTAAATGTGAACTAAAGATACTAAACTATTCCTGGAATCCTGACTAAGTTATTTTTTAAAGAACGTCTTAAAATGTTCATTTTGAACCAATATTAATTCCTTCGAACAGTATCAGATACCTGCAGAAAACGAAGATAAAACGAGAAAGGATACAAAATGAATTAATAATAACATAAAATAAGGTAATGCACCACATGTTAGTATACAACTTATCATTCTAGAATTTTTTACAGTTATGCTTTTATAAGCATGATATTTGTTCTAAATTAATTAATTAATTAATGTAATTTTTTTATCTTATGATCAGGGCGACATCTATGCATAACACAATATTCAAAAGAAATGCTTGTAAGGTTAGACGTCTGCTATTTCAGTGTTGCGTATACCTGTGTTTGAAACCGTATGAGAAGGTGGCTTAAATTTCTTATTTCCCATAAACTTATTGATATAGGTCAAAGGTACCGACTAATTTTTATTTATTTAATTATATTTTACTCCATAAAGTTACTTTTCCTCATTAAGTCATGTCTCGAAGGGCAACAAGAAAAGATCATGAGAAGGAACGCAAACAAGAGCGTACAAAAGCTAGCCCAATGCAAAAGCTAAATGATTCGCCTGGGAGTGAAGAAGAAATTGGTTTATTAATGAGTTCTCCAGCAAGAAGTAAAAGTGGAAATAAAAGAAATTCTTCCGAATTAGATGGTGATGTTTCCAGTGGTAATCAAATGGATTTTAGTGGCGAAATGTCTAAGTTATTAGAGTGCTTTGGAGCAGATATTAACAAAACGTTAATGGCGAAGAGAAGAAGGCTAGAGCAATATACTCAGGTACAGCAATTATTCAATATTGCTATTAATTTATTTTTTTAAGAGGTGATAATAAAAGACTATTCTATTTTAATTGCGATAAATGAATCAGCATTCTTTAAGCCGGCGTTGATATTGGGGGAGGGTGGAACGAATTGGCAATTCGGTAAATTTAATATGGCAGCTCTGAAATCGAAATGTTTACATCGTTACATTGGTAAATCAGTACTTGCGTAAATGCGGCTATTGACAACGTTTATTTATAATTTAAATCCTACCACATTACTAAAATTATAAGTGTCTTTAACTATTTGTGTATAAAATACTGGGGAGGATAACTTTCCGAAAGATTTTTCGAAAAAATATATTTGTGTGAGATTTAAAAACAGCTGTTAATATTCGTTGTGGCTCTTGACATAGTAGGAATAAAAATCATTGCGTAAATCTTTATATATATATAATATATATATTTATTTATTTATACCAACAATTTGCACAGCCATATTATACGGAGATCGTTACAAATACGAGAGTCGTTCAAAGCTAACTCTCTCCTTATTTTGATTATTAGCGAATTAAGATACTGGCTTTGAATTTTATGTTCAGTTAATATTGATTATAGATATCTTAAAAGGAGGTACCTAATTTTATAGTTTTTCTTGATGCGCTGTCTATTCTATATACACGTGTGTGTAATGGATGCCAACCATGAACCTCCGTCCTGGTTAGCAGAAATTTTCTGTAACAAGTGAAGTCATTATGAGATAGATCCGAAGAATAGGGCGGGTCAGTAGTTCAATCAAACATCACTGATGGCACCCGGTTCTACTGTGGATCTATGAATGGAGACTGTTTAGTCCTCTGTTGACTTTTGATGTTATGGTATTCAGATCAGTGAATCCTTATTAATACCATACATCACAAATAACCATTTCTGGGAATAAAATTATTGCCATTCTTGGTTTTCATTAGACAATAGATGTATTTATCGTATGTTAAATTTCATAACTTATTTAATTATACACCTAAATTAATTTAGATGCTTAATTTATTGATATTGGGGGATTTGTTATTTTTTTTATTACTTTATGTATTATTTATTTATTTAAAAAATTTTGTCAGCAAGTGAATTAAAAACTAAACCTTTTTTTCCCCATAAAATTGAATGAAAAATAAGTTTCTTTTTATTAAAATAAAATTAATTTCATAAAACCATGAAACGAAATAAAAAATGATAAAACTGTTACTTAAAATATATCTTGATTGTAGAAATAAATAAATAAATGTGAAAAAAAAAAAAACTTTTGTCAACAAAAAATATTCGTAACAAAACTGACGTCCATGTACCTTTAGTCCAATATAAGGTTGGGATATGCAAGCCATATCGGGAATAAAGATACTAAACTTGAACGCCCTCGCTGTCTACTTGTGAATGTCAATACCCCCTAATGAATCTTGTTACACACCCACTGAATCTTATTATTATTCGAGATTTGGGCACCAACTACTTGCATAACTTTAAATACGCGTAGCTATGTAGGAATATGATACATGTTTATATTAGCATATTCGACTCTAAATCACCTGATTAACAACTTCCGGAAGTTTGACTATCGTTCTGGGGAATAAAATAATATTAACATCAGCATTATTACATAATATTGTGAAGGAAATATACTGTGTAAATCGATTAAAATCTCAACATCAAAAGTTAATTTTTCTTCATAAAACATCAATAATAATTAAATTAAAAATAATTGTAAAGCACGTACGTATATTTCTTAACTGTACAAATGAAATAGTTGCGCCCTATACCCGTCCCTATCCTCATTCCAAAAGACAGGGCAAACACCTCCTAATTTATAATCATCGATCTTCCTCGTTCTCTTAATGAATTTTGTCCAACTTTACAACCCTCAACTGGTCCACGATGCACATCCTAGTGATACAGCTGATTATTTTAATTTAACAGGACTCAATGCGTTCGACAACTCGAAAGGTACTGGACACTACAAAAACTCAGATATCAGAAAGAAAACTGCTAATTGAAGAGTTTCGTAAACAACTTAGTACATTCATCCAGCAAGCAGAGCTAGAGCTTGAAAAAGCTAAAGAAGCAGAGGATAAATTGCAGGTAAAGTATTTATTCTGAAAGCAGTTTTAAAAAAAAGTAAATAAAAATATTGATAATAGTTTTGAAAACAAAATGTACGTAGAAATGTTAATCAAAATTGCTACGTATACCGCTACGTAGAAAAAATCGTAATTAAAAAAAAAAAAAATCTCTTTTTTTCACAACTTATTTCTTTGCCACCATCTTTCTTGAACACCACATACATGCTTCTGTAATTTATCTGTGTAACCCCCCCACGTTAAATTTAGATTTCTCTTTCTTTTATTCTTCATTTTAAAACTCGTTTTCTATCTCTTATCAAATAACAAACGAAAATGGCCTTCTAAATATAACTATTTTCTGATTAAGATAACATTTCAACGTGTTTCAATTTTATAACTTCACGCGTTGGACTTTATAAGAAATGCATGGAATGTCGACATTATGATTCATATTATTTCTGTTTTGCTTTGCACTTTTTATAAGTCGAATTTTTGAAATAGTGCCAAATGGGTGGGTATCTGATAGTCGAGGGAGTTTTTTGTCTCACCATGTGATGAAAGCGAAGAACATTTTTTAATACTATTTTTATTTTGTTATGGTTGTGTGTTTCTTCGATTCAGGAACTGCAAATCGTAATAAGCTGAGATTAACTGAATATTTCTAAAATATTTTCCGGTTTGAAATGAAATATATTTTATTTAGATGAATACGTTTCGAAATCTTTAAGGCGAGATGTAATGTGGTGGAAACATGAAATGAAAGAAAAAACTTAATTTTCTGCATTACTTATTTATTATTATGAATGAATATTTTTTTTTTTTTTACAGAGAATGCCAATCATAATGGGTTTGACACAAATTGTTTAGGCTAAACGCCGAAAATGAGGAACCTACCATACCATTAGGCCGCCACTGTGGGGTAGGGGGTCTGAAGGGTCATGGAGCCAAGATGATTTGTGTGTCGTTAAAGAGCATAGGGAGGGTATTTTTTTCCTTGATATTATAATAAAAATAAAAAAATATAAAAAAGTTTATTTTTATTTATTTATTTTATTATATATATATTTTTTTTTCTTCTTTTTTATCCTTATAGCTATACAACTTCATTTTAACTATTCAAAATATGTCTGTTCATATGCCAGTGTTGCAAATGGACTTAGATTTTTTTTGTTGTTGTTTTTGTTTGTGGTGGCATACGGATTTAATCTCGCAACAAGTACGCCATTGGTCACGTACACTACACCAGGACCTAACTGAAAGTCAAGGTCTTCGTGGTGGATTAATGGCGAGAACTTACACCCTGTTTATGTAGGTTCGGCTTCGAATTCAGTCCATGTTGTGAGAACCTTATTTAGGGATTTTCGAATAGGCTGAGTTAACCAGCCTCAGGTGACGGGTTCACCTCAATCTCTCAGCATTAAAACACGCACATGCTTTGCAAGCTAATGGGCCCTTGCTTGCCAATTACTATCTGCTGCGTTTTTCTTCTTCATGGAAATAAGCAACGCTTCTAAGTCAGCATATATAAATTAACACGTTTCACTTTCTTTCATTTTGAATTTTGAATATTCTGTGGTAAAATTCTTGATAGAATAAACGCATTATATTTCTAATTTATGGATATGAGCTTGTGCAGCAGTTACAAACGATTGGGGAACATAGACCTTTGCAAAATGTGGTGTGTGTGTTGTGTCAAAGCAAATGATATGGCGTGCATTAGGGGCTTTGTTTCTGTAATAGCGTGTATTTTTTGGTCGGTTTGCCTGCTTATGTGCGAAAAACTTGTTCTCTCCTGTGACTGGCAAAATCAGCTGCGTTGTGAAAAAGCTCAGAGCAGTTACTACCTTAGACGGGATTCGAACCCAGACCATTGCTACATGGTGTGGAAGGAGGGTTATCTTAACCAGTGCGCTTTTCTTCGCAGTAAACAGTGTGGGGTGGAAAGTGGTTATAATCACCTTCCACACCACACTGGATGGAAAAGGCCTGTGACGTGAGGAACTTTTATGAGCTTGTTTCACTCCATGGCTTAGTTAGTCGGTCTCAGGAGAGGGTAGTACTATACTAACGATTGAGAGCAGCGGTGTACTGGGGGGAGAATAAATAAATAGCGTTTATCTTATAAAAATATTTTATTTTTCCAATGCAATGGTAACAGAGTACATTTCGATGATGCTTTGCTATTCGTGTCAAATATTCAAAACCAGGGCCGGTCTTAGAGAAGGGAAGCTTAAGAAATAATGTTGAGCTGTCCAGTCTTCCTCATTGGGTATGTGAGGTTCCATTTACATTAGGGCTCTTTTCAGTTGTGGGCTGGGTGCGTTGCACTCCACTAAGGCCGACCCTGTTCAAAATATTCAAATTAAAATTCTTATATGCCGTGAACAAACGGCCCACTAATTTTTCGGTTTTATTATCCAACAGAAGCTCGTATTGCAACAACAGAAGCACCAGCAGCAGATGCGTATTTCTCAGGGACAGCGACTGAAAGTCTTGAAGCAACTTGGCGAACATTTCTTTAAGGTACGCCCTTCTCTTCTTCTTCGTGTATTATTAATATGTTTAATTTTCTGTATATATTATTTTAACAACTGGATGCCTTTAATTAACTGTAAGCGTTTATCGAAATTAACTTGACTTTCTGTTTTTTTTTTTGTTTTTTTTTTTATGCGCCATGCTATGTTATACACTGCCCTGCCAAAATAATAGAGAATATTACATTGGGAAACGAAGTTTACTCGAGATCTTTTTATCATATATTATGTCTGGCAGATTTGCCGTTGTGCTGGCCAAACAACCGGATAATTCACGGAGAAAACCCTGCTTCTTCCAGCTAACCACAGCCTCGATTGAAGAATTCTTTCACTTTCCAACGGGATTCGAACTCAAACAGCCCCCCCTCTCTCCAAACAACTGGTTGGTGACGAACTTTCTGTTAGTAGAGAAAGGTGAGAGGTCGAATCTTAGGACCACCTGAATGATACTTCGTTGTCCCTCAGAACAGTTTTCCAGCTGAAGCCAAAATAATAAAAAATTTTAAAAATAAATTAATATATTAATAAATCTGAATTAAATTATTAATTTTAATGTTTTGTGTGCATGGTTTCACCTTAATTAAATTTACTAAAGTGAGAATCCGCTGTTCAGGAATTTTTTCTTTTTATAATACTAGGGTTGTTCACAAAATAGTGGGTAACATTGCCATGGTAAAATATTAATTAATAATCTAGTATTAAATTTAACGATAATTTATCAATGAATAATTCATTGATTTATTAATACATTAAAAAAATAAATAAATTGTTGAAGGCGATAATGGTTATGTGATGATCGGAATGGGAATGTGCTTTTGTGATTGACGGGTCGTCGTAGCCGATTGGTCAATTGCGAGCGCACTGTATA
Source organism: Mastigoproctus giganteus (assembly GCF_048544385.1). Taxonomy (NCBI): domain Eukaryota; kingdom Metazoa; phylum Arthropoda; class Arachnida; order Uropygi; family Thelyphonidae; genus Mastigoproctus; species Mastigoproctus giganteus. The sequence goes on along the minus strand of NC_143588.1, from coordinate 92,211,932 downwards.
AATAGAAATTTTTTTTATTTGAAGGATTTTCCTTATATGAAGCAACTTCAAAGGTTTTGCAAAGTGCACCTACTGTTCTAGAATTTTTTTTTTTTTTTTTTTTTATAATACAAGGGTTTTTCAGGATGCGGTAATACCGCCATATGGACTGCCTCAAAACAGAATCACGTAGCTATGCTATATATAAAAGGAGACAATACAGTTTTACTGCAATGTCGCATTCAATATTTAGTGTATATGCGAACGGAAAAGTTGTTTTATTGGATGCTGAAGTGTAAGTGCGTGGTGTAGGTGTTCTGAGCTGTGGTACGAAGCAAGATCAGCGTCGCAGATAAATATCTCATGGGGTTGAAACGCAAAGGATTGCTACCGTTAATTGCAAGAAACATAATGGAATAATGCATTTTTGCCCAAATGTGGCTAGTTTGGTGAAGTCGTTTCGGCTATTAAGAAGTTGGAGCTCACTGCTTCCTCAATGAACTGTGATAAGCGATAAACAGGACCCGTCTAGGTGCTGAGCTTAATCACAGTCAACCTAATCTGCTGCGAAGCCATTACAGCAGAGGTATGGCGAGACAGTGTGTTCAGGGTCCAAGCAACAAAGGCGATGAGGCCTCCCGTCCGTTAGCTGGATGAAAAACCAGTCTCCTGTCGAAAATCCATGCAACCCTCGCCTTGAAACATGGCAGAATTTGAAACCGACAAATTCTGCCATGCTGTGAAAAAAAAGGCCAAAGAAATTCCTCGCCTCGTTCATGGAATTCGAACTTAGGACTTTTTCCCTGCAGCGTGGGTTATGTCACTGGATTTTACGCACATCAACAACTTAGTCCATATTGCGCCGCATATAATGTCTTGTAAATTGTGTTCTGTGGTCAATTTGCTGTTAGCTGGACGAAAAACTCGAGTTTCCGGGAGAGAAAAAAAATAAAAATAAAAAAACATGCCACCCTCTCCTGTGACCAACTGAGTCACGTTGTGAAAAGGAATCATAAAAATTCCTGGCATGATTGACGGGTTTCGAACTCAAGTCTTTTCAAGTCAATTGGTGATTATACCAATTGTATTACCAACGAGAGGGACCACGCTGATTATAACCTGCGAGGGCGTTATGCCTGCAACGGAAATGGAAAATCCTTAAGCATCCATCTCTATTCCTCTCCTATTCTCCTTGTACCAAATTTGTTCCACAAGGTGAGGAAGTTTTACCTTGAGAGAATGTAACCATATAAAATATTTGTAAATAAAGCGTTTTATTTATTGTAACATTTGTGTTGCCACTACTTCTAAAGAACCCTGACAAATTAAAATATTATATCGTACACGAGTTTTGTTCTTTTCAGGGAATGGACGATTTGGATAACAAGCATCAGGAACAGTACTCAACCGTTCAAAATGAATTAAGAAAGGAAATGGCTTTATTACAGAAGAAAATATTGATGGATACGCAGCAGCAAGAAATGATGAACGTCAGAAAAAGCTTGCAAAGCATGTTGTTGTAAAAAATGTAAATTTGACGATCTGCTTTATATAATTCTTTTAAATAGCGTTAATAAATGATATTTTGCCGCATTTAATTTCTTAGTTGAATTTTCGCAAAGAACCACAATTCTGTAGTTGGTTCAAAAGCTGAGATTCTTAAGTTTTTGTATATGTTATCGTTTCTTAAATTAGTAGAAACGTTTGGTTTCTCGTATATTCAATAAACTAGTCAATATTTAATAAACTTAACGAATTTCAGTATTATATTTTAAGTTTGTAAAGCTTATATTAAAAAGAGCATGTAGAACGTTTCGCTAAGTTTTTGTGTTCATAATATACTGAAGAGCTTTGAAACGTTTAGCACTACACAACAACGTTTTGATCTATGACAGATGCAAGTAGTTTCTATAGAATTTTCCGAATTCGTTTCAGTAATGAGTTCGAAAATTTTCTGTAAAACAAAATTTTCAAATTGTCACTCGGTTGCAATCAAGGCTCGGTCCTTGAACCATTCTTTTGGTCCATTGTTCTGGGCGAGTTCCTTGAGATGGACCTCGTGTGTGCTTGAGTCCTTTGCCTTCGACGACGATCTGGTCTTGGTCCATGCAGAATCTATAGCTCTTTGGAAAACAACAAACCAAGCCCTTAGTAAATTACAGAGTTGGGCGCTACCACAGTAGACTTACCATCTCTTGACAAAACCAATTCTCTTGAAGGGTTATTTACAGCTAAACAGACCTCCACTTCTAAAAATATCCAACAAGAACATCAAACTACAACCAGAAATAGTAAGTCTATTGTGGTAGCGCCCAACTCTGTAATTTACTAAGGGCTTGGTTTTAGGACCTGTAATGCAGGCGTGCTCAGGAGTCACGTTGGATATGAAACTGACTCTTCGTCCATACCTAGTTTATATCTCACCTGAAATCAGAAAGTACACGGCTATGATTGCAAGAATCAGCAGGGCGCACGGGAGCCTCAAGCGTAGAGCGCTGGCATTAATTTATAATCCATCTTCGTGCCCACTGTGCTATGGTGCAGCAGTGTGGTGCACCAGAGTTACCGTGAACCAGAACAAAAAGAAGAACCTATACAAAAAAGCGCTGCTCCTCACGGTTACCATAGCCTTCCGTCTCCTGAGCACGCCTGCATTACAGGTCCCAGCTGGCTATCTTCCCCTTTACCTAGAGGTAGTTAAAAGAGGCCTTTTCCAGGCTCAAGAAAGGGAAGCCCACCTAGATACTGAACATACAACTAGATCTAGCTAGCGACTTCAAAAGGGAATGTAAACGAATTGTTGAAAAGTTGCATGAAATCTGGCAGGACTTAGATAACACCACCTAGAGTGCCATTACTAAACTCTTCCTTCTGTTCGCTTCAGCCTCTGGCCTTCTCCCTTGTTCTCACCAGGTCTATAAGTGGCATTTCTACTCACAGGACATGGTCCCTTTAAGCAAAAGCTAACCGATGGGGGAGGTGGTTGAGCAGGATTCTCACTATACTAGTGGGGAACCCGGAATTTGGGAGGAAGTAATGTACTCATGTTCTCACTACGAGAAATAGGATCAGACTCATTTCCAAAGTCCAGAAAAATCTACATCAGGAGCACCTCTTCATGCAAGATGAGTATCATTATTTGGCTCTCACGGAACTTGTGCAGTCGGTGTTTCAACTCCGACGTGAAAACCACAGAACATTCAGGCAGTTGCACTGTAACATTCCACAGAGTAACCTCATCTAAAGGTTACAAGGCATCTACACGCAAATGACGCCATCCTGTGTGAACCCATCACAAGCCATAGTATAGGTAAATTCAATTTACAATTAAATTTATCCACTAATATTGAACCTCTAACTTTAAACCAATGGCAATGACCTTCACGACCACTGGTATGAAAGCAGAATGAAGAAGTTACCAGCACATTCACTAACACCCATGACATCCAGACAGATGATCGGTCTCAAATCTGATGACAACGTTTTCTCAGATTGTGTCAGGAAAATTATTCTCGTAGGGAAAATTCTTTATTCTACACTCCACCTTAAAATCTCGTCCTTTATCTAAACATTGGTTTTCCAATAAATGTGCTAAGGCTGTTCAAGGTAAGAATGTTGCATATCGCAATCGGCTTATATCTGCATTTTCGGCGTACACCAAAGCACGCAACAATTGTAAAGCAATAAATCAGTTCAATCTAGATTTCGAACAGGCTAAGAGTAAAAAAATTGCTCCTTGTCCAAGTGGTAGTTGACCATTCTGGTCCTTTTGCCAAAGCTATTGGCTGCAACTTTTGCCCATCCCTATTCCCACTTCTATCAATACCGGATGGTTCTATTGCCACTTCAGCCAAAGATAAAGCTGGCTTACTAGCATCCTACTTTTCTTCTAACTTGTGTATTGATGATGTTGGTAAACCGTTTCCTACCACTCCCAGTACACTGCATTCAATGCGTCCAGTGATTTTCCGTTAAAAGTACAGAAGAATTTTAAACAGCCTTGATTCCAAGAAAGAACCAGGTCCGGATGGTATTTCTCCACTTGTTCTCAAAACCTGTGCTCCCAAGATTACTCCTCTACCTTGTTTCCTGTTTTCACTTTCTTATTCCACAGGTATTTTCCCTTCTGCTTGGAAATTTGCTCATATCCGGCAGTCCTAAAAAGGATGACAAATCCCTCCTATCTAATTATCATCTCATTCTAATCTTTCTAAAGTAATGGAGACGTCTTTTAACCGCAACTCTTAAACTATATAGACATCTCCCATCAGAGTATGATTGCCAGTATGTATTCCGTCAGTGTCGATCCACTGGTGATGTACAGTACTGGCTAATATCATCGATCTATGGACAAATTCAATGGAAACGTTTGGTGAAACTCAAGCAGTTGCTGTTGACATTTCAAAGGCTTTTGATCGTGTTTGGCATAAAAGTCTTCTAAATTACGGTTTGCCAATTGTTTTTTGTAATTGAGTATCCAGTTTTCTCTTTGGTCTAACTGCGGGTGATGATAGATGGGCCTCTGTCTTCTAACTTCTCCACTAATGCATATGTTCTCCAAGGTTCACCTCTTACTCCCATTTGTTTCTTGTTATTTATGATTTTTATATATTTATGACCTTCAATTGACTGGAAATCCTATCCATAGTTTTTACGATGATAGCACACTGCATTCCAACTCGCAGCTTGAGAAAACTTGCCCTGCACAAACAGCTTCACCTCGAATAACCATTACATTTCCTTAAATGCTGATATTCAGGTAGTTTTTCAATGGGGCAAAGATAACTTGGTTTAAATCCTTCTAAAACTCAGTCCTGTTTTATAACTCTCGCAAAAGGATTCTTCTGCTCCTATGGTTATTTTCGATGACACTCTGATTTCTAGGCAAAATAGCATATCTCTATTAGGGATTACTCTCACTTTTAATCTTTCTTGGCATATGCACATCACAAATATTGCTTCCTCTGCATCTAAAAAAGTGGGTTTTCTGTTACGCTCTCGACTTTTATTTTCTTTCAAACAGCTGTGCACTCTGTACAAATCGCCAATCCGCCCTACGATGAATTATTGTTCCACACATCTGGGGTAGTTGCCCCAAAACCTCTCTCAAGCTTTTAGATTTCATTCAATTGTTTGTTTGTTTTGTTAGGTTTTATTGGCGCATTAGCAACTAAGGCTATAATGCGCCAAAACTAGATGACATTTAAAAATTTTAATTTTACTGACCTAATTATTAAGGTCACCAAGTCAGATTTCATTCAAATGAGGGTAGCTAGGTTAATTAATGACCCATACCTAACAAAGTCGCTCCACTCTATGTCTCATAGACATTCTGTTTCTGCTGCATGCCCTTTCTAATAGATACTTCCATGGGAACTGTTCTTCTGAATTGGCTTCTAGATTCCCGCTCCCTTTTCCAAGGCAGTACGAATACCTTCCGCAACCGGTCAGCATGCTTTTATTGTCCAACTCCAAACTCATAGAATCAACTTTTCTTCTTCCCCATTTATTCCTTCCACTTCTGTTTTCTGGAACAATCTCCCTTAATACGCATTTCCTGATAACTACTATTTACAGAAATTCAAGTCTAGTGGCAACAGGTATCTTCTTTCACTTCTCAACCTTCAACCCATACACAGTACTAAGTACTATAGGTTCTAATACCGCTCGTGCTTGGGTATAACATAAAAATATTGAACTGAATGATAATTAACAAGATCTAGCAGGATTCCATACATCCAAACATTAATTTGCAGTAGCCATCTCTTTCTGAACGTTATAGTTAGGTCTAAAGATTGTCCCCTCCATGGATGCTGGTTATAAAAAATAACAACTTATGCTCTAATGTCACAACATTAAAGTATAATATTTAGTAGTCTTCTCGCAGAATAACTGCTAGCTCAACAGGTAGGAGAGAAAACAACTACATAGAAATTCGAGCCAACCATATTTTACACACGAAGTGGTCAGAAGAGGAAGAGGCTGGGTTATTATAAAAAATGCTAAAATTAGACGAAATAAGTGGTACGAAATGGAAAGCAATAGCAATACTTTCTCCCTCGGACAGTAATAGTGGCAAATGATGCAAGAAAAAAAAACCAAGTTATTCAGCATAATCAAAAATAAAAAAATTTCAATACTTCCCAATTTCACTTGTCCACTACTATAACAGTTTATATACTTCTTCCCTGAATTTATTCAAACCTACCTCCACAGTGCCAGATGGGAGTTTGTTCCAACAATCAACCACGCTGTGGCTGAAGGCAAATTTCCGCAAATACAACCTACAACCATCCTTCCTCAACTTGAATTTATGTCCCCTCAGGATTTTAGTCTGAGAAAGTGAAAGGATTCCATCAGCATTGAGCTTTCTCAATCCATTCAAGGCTTTAAATATCTGTCAGATCTCGCAGGTGCCTGATTTCCAGAAGCTGAAATTTACAAAACAAGCCTTTCTTGTTAAGAGCAGGAAAGGCTAGTTTTGTGATGCCCTCATCACAAGATTGGCGAGGGGCATGCTTTTGCTGCCCTTGGTGCTTCTCTATATATGTTCTAACAGATTCATCTTTCCAAAAATGAGGTTTCCAGACCTGTGTGCAGTATTCGTCTGCGCGGTAGCACAGTGGTATCGTCACCGTCCTCCCCACACCGGGTGGAAAAGGCCTGTGTTCGAATCCCGTCGATGATGCGAGGAACTTTAATGGGCTTTTTTCACTCCGTGGCTGAGTTAGTCTGTCTCAGGCGTAGATAGCAAGGTTTTTCTCCCCAGTAACTGGGGTTTTTTCGTCCAGCAAAACAGGCAAATCGACCATAGAACATACGCAATTTACAGACACAAATACGGGTTAATGTATTTAATTACGCGCAACCCTAAAATAATAATTTGATTTTGTGTGCAGTATTCAAGACATGGCCTAATCATTGCCTTATACAAAGGGATAATCACCTCCTTATACCTGCTAGCAAAATTCCTATATGTCATTGATAAATACCATGAGCTGTGTAGCAGCCTATCTGCACTGTTAAGAGAACTTTATATCTGACTGCCCAATTATTCCCAGGTCTTTTTCATACTCCATGGCCCTTTGTGTGGTGTCACACAGTTAATCTGGGTTTACTGCTCCCCATATGAAGTATCTTACATTCGTCAATATTAAACTTGAATTGTCACATATCATCTGCCTAAATAGTATTAGTAGTAAAAATAATGCAAGAAAGCAAGTTTATAAAGCATTAGCTAAAAGAATATCAGTACACCTTCCCACTCTAACCAGTTCGTGGAGGAATTTTTAGCTGAAACAGTATTCCATAAGACAATTTTCATATTTATCAAATGTGGGCTTTCTGAGAATTTTTGTTTTCTGTAATGAAAAAAATTCCATAAAGCAAAAGATTTCAAGATGAAGAAAAAAGCATAATGTAAAGAAGCAGCTTTCAATGACTCCGAAGATTTAGTTTGAAAGGGTGGGGTTAAGCGCCAAAGCAGCCAAGGTTATAAGGCATTGATATATTGACTCTGTAATTAACGTATATTCTTCACTCGATTTTCATGACAAAAAAGCTCAAACTTTTGAGAAATAATGCACTATGCACTCCTCTCCAGATACCAGCTAACTTGGTCACAAGTTGAAATGCTTTTTTATCACTGGCACGAATGGTAAAATAAGTGTTTATTCTATAAGATCCCATTTTGCAGAGTATTAACTTCTTGTCCCTGCAGGTATGATTTTAATTATCAAAGATCTACTCTCGATACTTTTTTAATCATCCCCTCCTTCGGTGTACTACGGCAGAGATGCTGATGTGTCAAATTACAACAAAGAAACAAAGCCCAAATATATTTTAATATATATAATTACAAGGGTTCCTTTTCACAGAGTCCTCCGAGGTTGGTGTTGTTTGGTTAGGTATATTAACTTAGACCTTATCACTGCAATGTATTATGGTCCTCGCAGATAGCAAAATGGATGTAATCGCTTTCCTTTCTGTAATGGTTGGAGAAGGCCTGAATTCGAGTAATGCGAGTAATTTTTATGAAATTTTTTTCATAATGTGACTAAGTTAGTGGGTCTCTGACAAGGGTATCCTGGTCCTTCTTCCATACAAAAACTCGGGATTTTCATCTAATAAACAGACAAAAAGACCACAGGGCATGCGCAATTTATAGCCAAAATATATTGACTCCGCATAACTTTGATTGTTTTGAGTTTGTGCTGAGATAACTAAGATTATTGAGAATAAGTATGTTATGTCTATAAAATCAGTATGTCTATAACATCGTATTAAATCAGTAAAATTGCACAAATGTGAATACATTACCCCAAAAAACTATTCCGACAGCCCTCGAAATATAATAGTGTGAACGAGATGTTTGCAAGAGGGGGAACAGGTTTAAAAGTGTGTAGAGAAGAGACATTTTAGAAAAAAGCATGAGTTGCTGAAAGTTGGTTAAGTAGTTTCAAAAAAGACTTAATCATCAAATGCTGACGCAGGGAATTTTTATGGGTCTTTTTCACAAAACCGTCAATGTCGACTAGTACACTGACATCTTAGACAATTCCGCGGCCACACTCTGGCACCTCTATCGAAATCGGCGTTTCATGTTCCAATATAATAATTCTCAAATAAAGAGAAAAGGGAAAATCTAATTTATAGTAAAACGGAATACAGGAACTAACATGGCTTCTTGGGTAGCACAGAGTATAATTACCGTTCTCCAGATACCGATGGAAAAGAACTGAGTTTGAATTCCGTCAATCACGCCAGGAATTTTCGTGGGCCTTTTTCACAACGTGGCCGAGTTAGACGTTTTCAAGCTAGGGTAGCATAGTTTTTCTCTCGGAAACTCGGTTTAAATCGACTGAACACACTTAATTTACAGAAATATTATATATGGCGCAATATGGCCTAAGTCCTTGTGCGCCTAAAACCATATAACAATAGCAACAAAAACAAAATAACAGCAATTAACATGGCTGGCCCAGAGTGAGACAATTGCCATCTTTTGAGCTGAATGTGATCGAACACCTTTGGAATGAACTGGAAATCCAAATCAGGGTTCAGCCAACTGGTTTTAGGTATTCCATTACCGATTGATTCTGTTGTTATAGGATTTTAAACGCATCGATGACTTAGACCAATATTGCTTCGTATATACAATCAGTGATCACCCCATCCTTAATGGTCTATGTCGCATAGCTGTATAAAAAGCTGAACAGCTTCGTACGCAAGAGTAGTGATAAGTTGCATCTGGTAGTGCAAGTAGATAAGAAATAATAGCGGGCCAAGTCAAAGTGATAAAGTAGCAGTTATGGGACGTAGTAGAGATATCGCGGAGTTTCAAAAGGACATGATTCTGGGAATTCGTGCGTCGGATGTTTCCATAACAGAAACGGCATGTCTTCTAGGTTGTTCCGGCTCACTGTGGTCCAAGTGTACAAAGAATGGTGCTGAACGGTAAAACCACCTCCCGCCGACAGGCCTGTAAAGGATTATGCAAGGGATGGTCGTGGTGAGCGAATGGTGCAGCCCGTTTTACGGGGCTCAATGGCAGGTCACTGTGAGACAGTGGACATCTTAATACAATATGGAGAATGCAAGAATAATATCCCAAATACGCCTCACACTCTGACGTATGGGGTTACACCGCAGACGACCCAAGAGGTACCCTCTCCTCATCGTTGAAGGCGAATGCTATAGTGACATAGTGTTTTGGGTCGGGGCGCCACCGGTGGTTTCCCACAACTGCGCCATCATTTCTCGTGTGAAGTAAACAGAACTCTATAAATGTCAGAAGTGAGAGTAGTGTGTTGCTTTGTGTTAGAGTAGTATTGGGTTCTCTTGTTCTTCTGGTCCCTAACGGGACTCCACGTTGCCTGCCACTACCACTACCACTACCACTAGGAGGTAAGCCAGGCAGTCCATAGTTCTCTGGCTGGTCTCTGCCAAGGTCTCCTGAGCTTTCTGACAGAAGCCAAGTTTTAAAAAAAAAATTAGTTGAAGAGGGTACACTAGGAAATAAAATAGTGGGTCAGAATGTGATGTGAAGAACAAGGCTGGAACAAGGTGAAGGGTTTCGCTTGGTGATTTAAGGCGAAGTGGGGAAAGGGTATAGGGAATTAAAGTCACGTGGAAGGTGCCCCTGCGTGAGCGCCATTGGCCTTGCGCTCTGTAGGAATATCTTGTACTCAGCAAAATGCCAGCAGCATAGATCCCGCACCCACAAGAGGGGTTAAGCATAGGCTAACACTATAAACTATTATTATATTAGCGTCACCCGGTAATTTCTTACATCTACCCATATACGAGAGGTTTCCGAAAAGTAATGTAACATTTTTTCTCTCGATGATGTTTAATAATACGAAGTTGAAATTACACACCAAGAAATAAGTGAACATGTACTACTTCTCCACAAAGTCTCCAGTTTTATTGATGCATTTGTCCCAACGATGGATCAGTTTATCAATATCAGTACTGAAGAAGTCCGTGCCCACACGCAATAACCAACATCGCACCGCCTGATGAACTTCCTCATCCGTGGTGAAATGCTTTCCTGAAAGGTGTTTTTCAGAGGGCTAAACAAATGAAAGTCTGAAGGCGCTAAGTCTGGACTGTAAGGGCGGATGTGACAGAGTTTCCCAACGAATACGGCGCAACCACTCACGAGTGATGTGGGCAGTGTGTGCGTTGTCGAACAAAATCACGCCACTTGTCAGAAATCCTGGTCGTTTGCGTCGAATGCTGGCTTCCAGTTTTTTCAACGTTGCACTGTAAAGCTGTGCATTGATTATTCCTCCTTTCGGCAAGAAATCCAACAATAGAACGCATTGGCGATCCCAGAACAATGTGGCCATGACTGCCCGCATGATGTCGATCTTCAATGTTAACACAGCCCGCTTTAAATTCATTGCACCAAAAACACACCTGCTTCTTTGTCATCAACTTTTCGCCATACACTGCAACCAGTTCACGGTGAATGTCACTTGGTGAAGACCCTTTTTTTTGCAAAAAGCGAATAACTTCACGAACACCTGTTTTAGACCACACCGCACGGTAGCCGCCATTTTGCAACTGGAATCTGCTGTGAGGCAATAGTACCGCAACACTGCATTGGCGATATTTTTGAACGTTATTAAGGGGTCTATCGGTTCACCGCGTTTCATCTCATTCCCTTTTACCATTATTAAGAAAAAAAAAAGTGTTACCTTACTTTTCGGAAACCCCTCGTATGTATTATGTCTGTAAATTGCGTGTGTTCTCTGGTTGCTTTGCCGGACGAAAAACGCCAGTTTCTGGGAAAAAAACCTTGCTACTTACACCTGAGACCGACTAACTCAGCTACGGAGTGGAAAAAAGCCCATTAAAGTTCCTCATGTTATCAACAGGATTCGAACCCGGGCCTTTTCCACCCGAGGGAGGACAGCGACGATACCACTGTACTACCCAAGCAGACTGGCGAATGCTATAAAGTGTAAAGTAAAGTGAAGTGTATTGATATCTAGCGGCACTAGGGTTGTTTGTATGGACTTTTAGCCGTTGGACCCCTGCTGAAGCTCAACGTTGCCCACACTTGGCCCCATGGAGGCAGACCAAGTACCCAGTAGTTTGAAGTTTTTACTCTGACAGACCCTGTCAGATAGTTTCCTGAGATTTCAGTGACTAGGGCCTAAAAAAAAAAAAAAAAAAAAAATTGGTAAGGGTGAGCACTGGAATTAGAAAAGCCAAACGAGCTTTATGCGGTTTAATTTGGACGAAATTAAAATTTTCCAGTTTGCGTGGGGTATACGCTGGCGTATTAGGCAGAGTAGGGGAGGAGACTGAAGGCTCGGGGGAAAGCCAGATGGGGACGATAGAGAAGGTGACTCCAGGATGTTCAGTAAGGCAGACCCGTGCTCCAGCAGGAGAAGAATAAGGGTTGGCAAGGGATTTTAGGATACAGGATTTCTCCTCTTACCCACTAGGGGCAAGGGAGCCCAGTACAGCTCGATATCAGGCATTGGCAGTAGAGAGCAAGTTGTCCCAGTTGGTGAAGAGTCCAAGTTGGGTCTGGTCCGATTTGGCATCGTTCATGGGACAGAGGTCCTGCCCGAGATAGGTTGATGATTAGTGCAGTCTTCAAGTGGGTTGGGGTCCCAGTCGCCAGTCGATGGCAGAATACGTTCCAATTCCTAGATATCTTATGTTCTGGACAGGGTTTTTTGCCTCTGGAACAGGTGATTTGCGAAGGTGATGAAGGCTGTATATTATTCGGTGGTGTCAAGCAGGTTGTGCTCCATATTCATGGGGATGTAGGGAATTCTCGTCATTAGAGAGCACCTAAGGTTTTCATAAATGTCACAGTCGTAGGGCAGATGCTCCCAGGTCTCGGGGGGGGGGGGAACACAACGGCAGTTTGAGTCTTCCACAATCATAAACTCAGCCAATTATAGTTTTGAATAACCCATGAAGGGAATGCTATAAAGTGTAAAGTGTATATAGTGTCTAACGCAGCATTTTCCAAACTTTTTTAGTCACGGAACACTTTTCATCTCGTAACAGATTCAACATATTTTCTATGCAAAGCCAGCCAAAATAAAGTGTTCCGCGGTCTATTTGATTATTAGTCTATGCCAGTATATTAACCGAAAAAAAATATGTTAAATATTATAATGACACAAAAGTGGTGTATGCTACAAAAATGCAAAATTTATTTGTTTTATTTTTTTAATTATTAATTACGATTTTTCGCAGAACACTTGTTTACATCTCACGGAACACAGAAAGATAGAATTATGGGGATATTAGGAAAGGCGACTCTCGGTGGTCAGTGAGGCATGCCCATGCCTCACCATGCGAAGTAAACGGGTGGCAGGAAACAGAAAAATCGGCTCTCTCTGCCTGGGAGAGGAATAAAGGTACCAGACAAGAATGCCAGTACTGATTGCCAATTGACATCCTATCAGCAAGACTACAGTAGTCGTGGTAAGGTTCATAGGTTGAGTCCGGTAGTAGGGTCTCTCATGGGACAGTGTCCAGTCGAGATTGTTCTCCGTCTTTGGTTTCCTATCTTCGGTTAGTACACTTGTCACTTTCATTTAGGTCTCACGTTTGTTGGTGGCAATGAGCAAGGTTTCTTCGTCCCAATGATGAATCACGTCACTGTAGGAAGTAAACAATCACTGTTCCTAGGCAAGATAGCTAGTCTTTCTTGCATTTTTCATTCCGGGTGTGGTATCCGAGTAGATGTTTTGGATTTATTATCTGGGTAGTCGTTTTTCACTCCTGGTGCACCGCATTTAACGCTCTTTTTGAGAAAAGTTCTTGAGCGAGTTTGGACAGGGCTTTGTTAACGGGCAGCAGGACTGCATGGTTCCAGGTCTTCCACATTAAAGTCCTTCCATAAAAATTCCACACATCTTTGACGGGATTGGAATTCAGATCCTTTCCATCGGTTTAAAGAAAGTATGCTTTTATTAATTGTGATTATAAGCCCATCCAATGACAGCATCTATCTGCCCACGAGGGCGGATAGATGCTGTCATTGGATGGGCTTACACTTTATCGAAAACAGAATCATTAAAATTCTTGTTTTTCTAAATATGATAGTGTTCGAATACTGTTTATAAAGTAGTTTATACATTTATTGAAAACAAAGCCCAAAGGGCCTTCAATTTACTTAGGCAAGTTAAAGCAAAATCTTGCAGATAAATATTTTCACGAGATGTAAAATTGTTCAGGTGTAATGCATTACCTCGAGCGCCAAAGAATCTGGGCAACCCTTGTATATGTCAACCCCACCCAAAAAACATGCTTAAAAATAAATATTTGCTTACTCTTCTAGCACCGCTGTTCTGTTATCAAAATTTGGCATATTACCAGTGAGTTCCAATAGTTTACCATATCCAAGTCCACTCTTCTCTTAATGTCAAGTCCTCTGGCATCCGTGTATAAATATGATCAAGATTTGCATATGGCACGTTTCTCAGATTAAAAACATGCTTACACTCCGGTCTTTAATTTGATTTACGTTCGTGAGGTGGCGCTATTTTCTTTTGTGTGTTTGTAATACACGTCAGTTAAGAACAGTAAGTGCGAGTGTGAATGCCTTTACCAACTTATGTTTGGCGAAGTGGTAATGATTTAAAGCCCAGCTTATTTTTAAATTATTGAGAATGATTAAACAAAAGCAAGACATAGTAAATTATGAAGAATAGTGAGAGAGTAAAGACAGTTTTCATATTTTGCAGTTTATATTTGTTAGGGTGAGTGCTTAAGATTCAGATATTTTAAGGAATTTGAAATGAAATTAGCCGATGGTTTTATGTAATGTTCACGTTGTTGATTGTGATTAATATTAATTATTTTTTTGAGGTGGTCAAGAAATTTATTTTAAAATAGTTTTGTGTGTTATATAATTCTGTTATCCATTAATTTATATGTGTTTAGTCGTGTAAATTCATCAGCAATAAGATCTATCTCTTAAATTTTAGCATCGAAAGTTATTTGTTGTTATTTGTTTGAAAATTGAAACCCTTAGGGTTTTTTTTTTTTTGCTCCTATTCGTTTAGATTTTGTTTCAGTACCTTTCAGATAAAACCCAACCCAAAATTGATTGTTTTATTGACTTTCTATCTCTATATAACTAACATCATTAATAATTTCCAGCTGGTGTTTCTTACTGATTACTGAACGTCGGATCAGCTGACATAGGGTGTTTTAATTCTTGGAGGGCTTAACCCGGGGGGGAACGATAATTTGAAGGTGTCTTTAGACATGTAATAACAGAAAACAATAAATTAATAAAACAATATTTTTAATTATCTTATGTGTATAAATATAATACATTTTTTAAAATATATATATTAAACTGGTTTCTATTCAAGTGGTTTCTATTCAAGTGTTAAACTGGTTTCTATTCAAGTGTACCAAATAACTTAGTCTATTTTGGAAATTAAAAATTTAAGTATGTGAATATGCATCATTAATAGTTCCTAGCTGTATCTCTTTAAACTAATCACTGGGCGTCTAATTAGCTGGCATTGGCCCTTTTAATTCTTGTAGGATTTAGATAAAACTGTGATTGTGCCCTTTTAAATAACAGAAAATACCGAAATTAACAAATAAGATTAATTTTTAACCAGTGTGTTTAATGTTGAATTCATTTTAATACAGAGTGGAAAATTTTTCATGTCAAACAGGTTTCCACTCAGTGTACTAAACAGAGCCTGTTTTGAATGTCCTAAGTTCATATATTGTCTACCTGAAGACTGTGCAGCTTAAAACATTTGCTTTCAATATCTTTCTAAGTAACTTCATGTCAGTTATCAGCATTACTAATTATTATTGGTAGTATTTCTTATTATAAGTAGATAAAATTGTTTAAAATGAGCCTGTGATGATAAGAATTCCACTCTGTTTGCTCAGAACTTAAATGTTTGTTTTGAGATAATTGGTGCAGGGAAGGGGTGGGCTACTCTCCACCTGAGATCATCCTCTACTGAATAGGCCTTTTATGTCAGAACGTAAAATCATTGGGTTTAATAAAAAAAAAAAAAAAAATTCCAAACAAAATCAGAAAAATTATACTGAGTGAAATGTGCTATTAATGAAGTTAATATTGGGATACAATTATTACAGCAATATGAATTGTTTTCAGGCTGTTATTAATGTTAATACTTTTTTTTTTGTTAGTTGTTGGCGCATCGGCTTCTGTGGCCATAATGCACCTCCCAAGGTTTTTGCACTACTCTGATCCAAGCCCAAGGCAGTATTCGAACCCACGACCTTTAGGTTGCCAGGCAGGCAGACACTTTACCCACCCGGCTAGCCTGGTTGGCAATACTTCTCTTATTAACTTTCTTAACATAGGGTATGATGGTAGAACCATATTAGATGTATAAAAGAATGAAATCCTTTTTTACTAGAATGTGTGAAATTGTATGATGCTATTAAGGCAGTGTTAAGTGGTTCAGAAAACTATTACCTTGGGGAATGCACAAACTAATAGATTAACAATGGTTGCAGGTAGAGGTGCAAGTGATTCTTGCACTGCTGCTATTAGAACATGCAGCAGCCTGGAAAGCAAAGTGTTGGGGATTTTAAGGCCTACTGTGGATCATCATGGAACAATCAAATAGATGGGCTGTGTTTAAGTTAGTATGGGTAAAAAACAGGTTTATGTATATTTGCATGTACACCAGTACTAGGAGCGTAGTAAATAAATTTGATGAATTTTAAGTAGTGGTTAAGTCATCAAATGCAGACATTGTAAGAATATCAGACATGTGGTGACTCAGGCATAAGGGATGTAGAATTTGAATATAGGGTTTTGTATATTAGAATTTGAGTACAGTGCATGCATGTGTGTGTGTGCAGAAAGCCCAGTGCAGAGGAAGAGGAGGGGTTATGCCCTTAGTTATGAAGCGTATATAAAATCTAAGGCAGTGCATCTGACATGGGTGGCTAGTGCAATGTTGAGTCAGTTTGATATGATATTAGCACTGCAAAAACAAAAGAGGAGTGTTATAGGCCTAATGGCTATAATGAGTATAACAAATAATTTTACAGCAAAATAAAGTAGGCCAGTAAATCAGAATGCCTTATAATGGGGAATTTTAACTTTCCAGATATTGACTGGAACTTATAGGTTGGTTACTCAAACATTAGCAGGATTTTGTGATTTGATTTATTGGATGACTATTTTCTACAGTGCTAGAGGCAAAAAAAAAAAAGAGAAAGCAATAATAATCTTGATGTGATTATCAACAGCAATTCTTCGTGCTTTATACTCCTCTGATAGGTGTATAAAGCCTTGAATGGTTTGAGTATGCTCAATGCCAATGGGATTCTTCCTCTTGCTCAGAATAATCACCTGAGAGGGCATAAATTCAAATTGAGGAAAGACAGAGGTAGGATAGATGTGTGGAAATTTGCCTTTAGCCAGTGGGTGGTTGGTTGGTGGAACAGACTTCCATCCCTTGTTGTGGAAGTTGATAGCCTAAATAAATTTAAGGCTCAGCTGGAAAGATATTTTGAACGAACGGAGGGGTGAAATTGGAGTTTTTTTTTTTTTTTTTTTGGCTGATGCTGCATAAGCTTGCTTTCTTGCATCATATGCCTCTACTAATGCTAATTACGAATGCGCAGATAAAAGAACCACTAGGTGGCAATGATCACAGTGTATTGATGTGGGATTACTTAAAAATGTAACTACCATCAAGGGTAAAGGAAAGGGCTTTTCTTTTCATAATGGTGACTACAGTGGTCTCAGACAGTGTTTAAATTCTATACAGTGGGACCAACTGATGATGTTACCAACAGTAAATTCTAAATGGGAAGCATTCAGGAAAGTAATCATAGAAGCTGCTGGATGTTTTTGTGCAAATTAAGAAATGTATTTCTTCAAGGTTTAGACATAAATGGATGTCAGATAAAATGAGACTCATGGCAGAGAAGAAAAATGCATGAGATGCATATAAATTAACAGGTAATACAGAAGCTTATAATATATATAAATTAATTTGTAATCAAGTCAAAGGAAGTTAGGCAAGCTAAGGCAGTTGAGAATTCTTTGGCAAAGAATGCAAAGAAAAACAGCAAAGACTTATGTAAACACCAGAAGGAAAGGGATGAATCACATTACTTCTCTCTCTCTCTCTCTCTCTCTATGGATAAATTGGGGATTTCTTTTCTTTTCTTTTCTTTTTTTTTTTATTTGCTGGTGCAGCAAAAGCCTCAGGCTTCCTTGCACCATATAGCTAATAATATGGTGCATTTGATATCAATGGTTTAACTGTTGATGATCCTGCTCAAGTTGCTGATAAAGCAAATAAGTATTTTTCATCTACATTCACACACGAGAATTCTTTAGAAGGGGATGTCAGATTGGTGTGACATGAGCACTGGAAAAATAAAAATGAGAGGAGTGTTATAGGCCTGATGGCCTACAAATTCTAAATGATTTTTTGATAACTGAGAAGAAAATGGAAGGGAAATTTGTTGAAGCGAAATATAAAAAAGTCTCATCCATGGTGGATGGGATCCATCCAGTTATATTAAGAGAGGAAAGCAAACTTTTAATTATGAGAACATGTTTGGATTCAGGGAGGTCCCTATAGACTGGAAATCTGCAAATGTATCCCCAATTCATAAAGAGGGATCAGAGGGTGATGTGAGTATTTACGCACCTGTACTTAAATTCTGTTTCAGGGAAAATAATGGAGTATAGAAGGACCATCTAGGTAGGAATGCACTTATACTCCAGTGACAGTATGGGCTCATTAAGGGGAGATCTTGTCTGATCAATTTGATTGGATACTATGATGCAGTAATAAAGAAATGTGATGCATAAAATGATTTTGATATTATATACTTGGATTTCAGGAAAGCTCTTAATACTGTTGCACATAAGACTGCTATACAAATTGGAGCAGTATGTCATTAAGGGAATGTCATTGCTAGATCGTAGATGTAGCTTAGCTTAATTTTTTAAGCTATATCTACTATCTAGTCATTACATCACAGCACATAAGGACTCCTTAAAATATCATCAGGGAATGTCATTGTTATGGATAAAGGAATGCTTGAGTGGGAGAAGACAGTGGTTATCAGTGGACATTGCTCTTTGTGGACTAATGTTATTAATGGATTCTCCAAAGTTTGGCACTTGGGCATTGTTATTATCTATATTTATTAATGATATTTAATGTATGTCAGCCTTAATGCCTAAGTTTGCAGACGTTGGCAGGGTGGTTAATGACAGTAATTAAGATATGCTACTGCAGCAAGACTTAGAAAATTGGGCAGTTGGGTTGAGAAATGGCAATTGAAATTTTAACAATTGAGAAATGCAAAGTACTGCATATGGGTAGCAGATTAGCACACCAACTATGTGTACTACAGTTATGATAGTGGAAAAGAAAAAGATGTGGGAGTAATTGTGCAGTCAGATATCAAGTGCTCGTAGCAGTGAAAACAGACTGCTAGGACAACTCATTGGGTTTTATCAATGATGTACAGGAATAAGGAAGTGATTATTCCATTGTACAAGGTTAGGCTACACCTTCAGACTGCATACAAGTCTGGAGTCTTCATTTTAGGATGTGGATCTGCTGGGACAGGTGTAGAGAAGGGCAGCGAGATTGGGTGGAAGTGGGTAATTTGAATAAATTCAAGAAAGAACTATACACTATTGGAAGGGGATGGATATGTGATGTGGTAAGCTTTTTTATTTTTTGGCTGATGTATAAGCTTGTGTTCTTGAATCATTTGCCACTAGTCATTAAAACTAAATTCAGTAAATATTTTGTATAGGTTTTTCCATTCTTCTTGGCACTGAGTTGCCTGGATATTGTACTACTTTAAATAGTACTTCCAAGAAGTGCTGTTAGAACAAGTGCGACCTCAACCATATGAGAAATCAGAAGCAACAAAATTCTTTTCTGTGTTTATTTAAGCTACTGTAATACTGAGAGAACTCACTGTGAAAGTACTAAGTGATTATTTCCTTCTGGAAGTTATGAATTATGTTGATTTCAGGAGAGATTCTGTTGGATTGGAAAAGTGCCAGTCTATCTCCAATACACAAGGTCGGTTCTAAGAGTGTAGTGGAAAATTATCGACTGGTCAGCCTAACTTCAGTAGTAGAGAAAATCATGGAGGCAATGATCAAGAATGGAATTCAGGATCATTTAGATAGAAATGGAATTCTGAAGGATATGCAACATGGTTTTGTAATGGGAAAATCATGTTTAACTAATCTGGTTAGCTATTTTGACAAGGTCACTCATGAGCTGGGTTTAGGGAATAATTTCAACATTGTTTATTTAGATTTCAGCAAAGCATTTGACTCAGTTCCATATGGGCGGTTACTTTATAAGCTGAAACAGGTTGGAATCACAGGGAAAATCCTTAGATGAATACCAGGATGGCTTCAGGGCAGGAGGCAGAGGGTTGTGATAAATAGTTATTCCTGAGATGGGTTAATGTAAGAAGCAGTATTCCTCAGAGATCAGTATTGGGACCACTGTTGTTTTTGATTTTCTTAAATGACATTGATGAAGGATAGAGGCTGTTATGTCAAAATTTGCAGATGTAAAGATTGGTAGAGTAGTTAATGATCACCACCAAGCAGAGCTTCTTAGTGACCTAGACAGACTTCAGGGATAGTCAAAAAAGTGGCAGTTTTGCTTTAATCCAGCAAAGTGCAATGTCTTACACCTGGGGAACAGTAATCCCAAAATAACTTATACACTTGGTGAAGTTGAACTAAAGTCAGTAGTGGAAGAAATAAACTTGGGAGTTTCAATATGGTTAGACCTGAAGTTCTCCAAGCACTGTAGACAGGTTGCAAGGAAGGCCCATGGTGTCCTATCGATGATTTGTCAAACATTTGCTAGTAGAGATAAGGACATCATAATCCCATTATATAATGCTATTGTTAGACCGCACTTGTAATACTATGTTCAAGTATGTACTGTGCCTAAAAGAAGACATCGCTTCTTGAAAGGGTCCAAAGACTGGTAACTCGCCTGGTGAGATTGGTAAAAGGGCGTCCATATGAAAAAAGACTTTGAATATGTGGATTGTATAGCTTGGAAACTAGGCACCTTAGAGGAGACTTGATTGAGGTGTTTAAGGCTCTGAGAGGCAAGAGTAAAATGAATGAGGATGAAATTTTACTGGTTATAAATGATTCTAGAACTAGGGGCCATAAATTCAAGTTATGGGGGGGAGGTGTTTAGACTGGATTGCAGGAAGTTTTATTTTAGCCAGTGAGTTATGAATTACCTGGAATAAGTTACCTACATTGGTGGTAGAGGCTGACAGTTTATAAGGAAATTGAAAGGCCAGCTGGATAGTCACCTACACGAGAAGGGAAACATATAGGTTATGTATTTCCTTTTCTTTCATTATTTAATTTAATTTTTTTATTATTATTATATTACTCTTTGTTTTTCTTTCCTTTTTTTTTTGGCTGGTGCAACAGAAACCTTAGGCTTCCTTGCACCATATTGCCATTACTAATACTAATTTGCTTTTCATTGCACATTTAAAACTGTGATTAACACCATCAAGATGATTAATACCTATAGGAACATAACATCACTAATTCTTACCAACTTAGTGTACATCCTTTGTGTCTTACAAATATTATAGTATTAATAGAAGTCTGTATAGAGAAAAGAAATGCTCCTTATGCTGAAATATTTGATCAAACCAATAGTTAACTAAACTGCTATGTCAGCAAATTATATTATTAGAAATATTAGTATGTTCCAAAATAAAGTATTTCAAAAAATAATCTTTGCTTATATTACTTACAGCATATTTAAAAAATGCAGCTTTTGGTATAGCTGTCAAAATTTTTCACTGCCTTTTGTGTAGTGAGCTTATACATAGCCAGTATTTTTTTTGTTGTTATACATTGTCTACTAGAACAGCAATGATTCTGCTGTAGTATGCTGACTAACTTATGAAAATTTAACATTAATTTTTGCAGTTTGAAAATAATTCTGCACAATAAACAGTGATATAGTATATGTGAGGATGCTGCCCTGCACACTGAAGTAAAGGGTGTGGAAATTCACATGGAATCATTTAGCTTATTAGTGAAAAGAATTTTTTGCTAATTACTCTGACAATATAAGTGTTTTCTTCAGCTGTTGGACACTAAGAACAAAACAGTGCTAACAGCTTATTACTTGTTTTACAGTTCTTACAATGTTGCCATTATGTAAGTTATATTTTGAGGCATGCTGTATGAAGGCTATTGTTTTTAGGACAAAATGC
Source organism: Mastigoproctus giganteus (assembly GCF_048544385.1). Taxonomy (NCBI): domain Eukaryota; kingdom Metazoa; phylum Arthropoda; class Arachnida; order Uropygi; family Thelyphonidae; genus Mastigoproctus; species Mastigoproctus giganteus. Next base: position 92,190,185 of record NC_143588.1, on the reverse strand, counting down.
ATGCATGAGTTTTGTTAAGATTCCTTGTTTTTATCATACGTAGCACCAGCCATGAGAAAGTAGTGATTTTTCCCTAAATTCATGAAAACACTTTTAAACTGTTTATATTTTGCAGCAGCAATTTTTTTCAGCAACATTCATGCTACTGTAATACATATACTGTTATGAAGTGGTATGTGAGATGAGATGTCCAGAACTTATTCTTTACAAAAAATTTTGGCAGCAAAAGAAAATTAATTTTTGAAAAGTTGGTATTCAAATTATAAAAGGTTGTAACTGCTATTCTCATTAGCTCCATTCAGTATTTCAAAAGGAAAAAAATTTTTTTTGAATATTGGGGTATCATGTACTCTAGCAAAATAGCACCTTACCAAGCAGAAACTGAATTGTAATGTTAATTTGCTACATTTGTTTCTTTTTCCTGGATACTTAACCACTTTTGCAATCAAAGCATAAAGAAACCAGTGATTTATTAATCAGGAGTTCATTTTGTAGTCAAACTAGATATGACTACAGCTCAATATTCATACCTCTCTCTCTCTCTCTCTTCTTGCCTCAGGTTACTTCAAATTGACAGGGACAATGTGTGGAAGTTTCTTACTGTATTGTGTTATTTGGGCTGAAACACCCAGAACAACTCATGGGATATAAACCTATTTCCTCTATCTGAGATCATCTAACTGCATCTGTAATTGCATCTATATATTTAATAGGGAGGGTGTTTTCTTTTGAAAGTCAGTGTAAACGATAGACTTAACCAATTGGGCTGGAAGTAGTCTCAAATTGAAGCTACGTGTGCACAAAGTTGTTAAAATTTAAAAATGCCGAATAGTTTTATTTTACGGTACGGGCCAGTTTTGTACTACAAACAGGAATAGTTCAACATTCATTTCCTAGATGAAGCTACAGGGAGATGTTAATTGTTAAACAAACAGTTGTCTAAGTTGATAAGTCATTTTTTTTCTGATTGACAATTTACACATTCACACAATTGTCCTTTGTTCCGAAAAAAAAAAAAAATTAAAAAATAATAATAATCCAACTCTGCTACCATTTGCGAAATTGCCTACCTTAAAAGAATGAACTAATTGTTAGGATTCCATTGCATTGTTCGCTCACTATATCTCCCCACGTTGTGCACACGAGCTCACACACCTTTGCCATTCGTTACATTTAAAACATTCAGAAGTCGTCATTTTATCGTTATCTTCTTTGACTTCATTTGTTTTTTGTTTTTAAGGTGAGTAATAATTTAACAATTTAGAATTATGTCACCGTCAGGAAGATGTCTGCTGCCGTGCTACTATGATTGGTTGTGTTGAATGTACCTTGTGGCAAAGAAGATACACGCCCTTTTGTGTTTCTGCAAATGTATTCAGGATCGGCCTGAAATGGTGAAATCAAAGAAAATTTATAAGTTTCCTCAGATACAAGAAATGATGAAGCATTTCACGCTTACTTGCTTATGATAAAACACTCACTACATTTCTTTAGAACAGCTAGAGAAAACTTTAAATTTGCTTACTAATGAGGGTACGAAATTTAAAAGAGAAATTCATGTATGCATTGGTATCAGAGGTCTGTGGTTGAATTTTTTAGAGAACAATCAAGATCTCTATATTTGAGAAGGAAAGGGATGAATCAGATTGGTCCACTGGATATTGATGGTTCAACAGTTGAGGATCCTGCTCAGGTGGCTAACAATCTAAACGAGTATTTTGCATCTACATTCACGCATGAGGAGTTATTCAGGAAGGAGAATGATGTAGGTAAAGTAAACATTGGCAATGAGCTGGATGATTTTGTAATAACTGAGAGGAAAGTGGAGGAGAGATTGTTGAGGATAAACATAAAAAAGGCACCTGGGGTGGATGGGATCTATCCAGTTATATTAAAGGAGGCAGCAAAGGAAGTATGCAAACCCCTAGCCATAATTATGAGAGCTTCTTTGGACTCAGGGGGGGGTACCCATAGACTGGAGATGTGCAAATGTAACCCCAATTCACAAAGGAGGATCAAAGGCTGACATAAGTAATTATAGACCTGTTAGTTTAACTTCTGTTCCAGGTAATTAATGGAGGCACTGGTTAAAGAAGCACTGCAGGATCATCTAGACAAGAATTCCGTTATAGCTCAGACGCAGCATGGTTTTGTTAAGGGCAGGTCTTGCCTGACCAATTTGATTGGATACTATGATGTAGTCACAAAAGAACTGGATGCAGGGAATAACTTTGATATTATATATTTGGATCTTAGAAAGGCTTTCGATACTGTTGCACATGGAAGACTGCTGCACAAATTGGAGCAGTGTGGCATTGGAGGCAAATTGCTGCTATGGATAAGGGGATGGTTGAGTGGCAGAAGACAGAGAGTGGTAATCAATGGACACTGCTCAATGTGGACTAATGTTATTAGTGGAGTTCCTCAAGGTTCAGTGTTGGGTCCGTTGTTGTTTTCGGTGTTTATGAATGATATTGATGATGGGATATCAAGTTTAATGTCCAAGTTTGCAGATGATACAAAGGTTGGCAGGGTCGTTAAGGACACTACTGACGCTATGCTGCTGCAACAGGATCTGGAAAGGTTGAACAGATGGGCTGAGAGGTGGCAAATGAAGTTTAACATTGACAAATGTAAAGTACTACATATGGGAAACAGTAACCCCAGAGCAACGTATCAACTCTGAGGTACTACACTGACAGTGGTGGAGAATGAAAAGGACCTGGGGGTAATTGTGCAGGCAGATATGAAGTTCTCTGAGCAGTGCAGACGAGCTGCAAGAGTAGCTCATGGTGTCTTGTCAATGATATACAGGAATTTTTCTAGCAGGGATAAGGAGGTGATTATTCCCTTGTATAAGGCAATGGTTAGGCCACATCTTGAGTACTGTATACAGGTCTGGAGGCCTCATTTCAAGAAGGATGTAGAGCTGCTGGAACGGGTACAGAGAAGGGCAACAAGATTAGTAAATGGAACAAAGGGTTGCTCTTACGAAGAAAGGCTTAAGTTTTGCAAATTGCAGAGTCTGGAGACTAGGCACCGGCGAGGTGATCTGATAGAGGTGTATAAGGCTTTGAATGGTTTGAGCATGCTCAATGCCAATGGGATTCTTCATCATGCTCAGAATAATCACCTCAGAGGGCATAAATTCAAATTGAGGAAGGACGGATGTCGGATAGATGTGCGGAAATTTGCCTTTGGCCAGCGGGTGGTTGGTTGGTGGAACCGACTTCGTTCACTTGTTGTTGAAGTTGATAGCCTAAACAAATTTAAAGCTCGACTGGACAGGTATTTCGAACGAACGGAGGGGTGAAATGGGAGTGGGTTTTTTTTTTTTTTTTTTTTGGCTGATGCTGAATAAGCTTGCTTTCTTGCATCATATGCCTCTACTAATGCTAATGCTAATCTGGATTACCAGACTACAGTTGAAAATATGTTGGCGAACGTCAAGAAGTTGGGCCGCAACATGATTGTCACGGTACATTTTTACACTTCCACATTTGGAAGTGTAAGTGAAGAACAGGGTGAGGCTTAAGCAGAACATTAAACACATGGAGATGAGGTACCAGAGGAGTTTAAATGTCAACATCAGGGTTGATATTTGCTGGATACTGAAGAGGTACTGTGCAGTAAAGCATCTGCAAGAAAACGAAAGAAACAAAACACTAAGGATGAAAGTTGACTGAGTTTTAAAAGTGAAAGGTGAGTTTTTAGTCTACTTTTTAATATTCTGCCCTTTTCAGTAGTATTTTATAGAGATGACAATGAAAATTTTTGGGAAAATATCAGGCAATAAAAACTGTGCTACCAGTTGCAAAATTTCGCCAAATGCACTAAGGTAGGCACCTTACCACGTGTAGATTTGACTTTGCCATTCTCATTTAAGAGACGGCAGTTTCCTATTCGACTGGTTATAAATAAAAGTCAAGGGCAAATGTTTAATAGTTGTAGCTCACATCTGGTGAGTATGGGCTTGGCACACCCAGGGTCCTTAGCTGATATAATCATTCTTCTCTTTCTTGGTGATTCCCTTTTACTTCTCTCTTGGGGTAATTCAGAAATTTTTTTTTTTTTTTTTTTTTTTTGTTGGCTGGTGCAGCATAAGCCTCAGGCTTCCTTGCACCCTATGGTTAATAATAATAATGTTTCGGGTCAGATCATTCCAGCATATTAAGATTATGATTATTATTTCATATGGCAAAAATGAGGATACATTTGTAACAAACAATGTCAAAAAATAAATAAATAAATTACAATAAGTCTAAAAACAATATTTACAGAAAAAAATTATAAGTAACATTTGATGAATTAAAATGTAATGTCCAGTTTATTCAGCCACTTAATAGCATCATCAGTAACACTATGTAGATCTTGGATGGAGCCTTCAAATCTCCTCTTTGGGCACTCCGAGATGACATGCTGGATGGTCTGGGGCACGTTGTCACAGTCACAGAATGGGCTTTCAGTTTTTCCCCACTTATGCAGCCAAAACTTGCATCTTCCGTGATTTGTTCGGATTCTGTTCAGGGATGTCCATTCCTTTCTTGGTAAGTTGAAACCTGGAACAGCTCTGCATGGATCACTGACTAAGCCCAGGTGGTCGGGATTTGAAGTAGTCCAGTCTTCATGCCAGGTCTGGTCAGCATTAAAATGTGATTTGATAAGTTTCTCGCCTAGCTTCCATGAGGGGTTCCTAGACTTCAATCTCTCCGGCTTCTGGGGTTTGCAATCCTGATGTATGGGCAATTGAGGATTTCTTTGACATTTCTGCCATTCTTTCAGCAAGGCTATTTCTCTTCTTATATGAGGGAGATAGATGTTAGATAACACTGGTAGCCATTTTAAAGGTGTCGATTTAATGGTGCCTGATATTGTCCTCATTGTGTCATTCAGTTGGGTATCAACTTTTACAGAGTGTGCACTATTAAGCCATACGGGGCAACAATATTCTGCAACTGAGTAGACTAGGGCAAGGGCTGATGTTCGTAGCACCGTTGCGTTTGCTCCCCAGCCTGTTCCACTGAGTTTATGCAAGATGTTATTCCTAGATTTTATCTTTGCTGCAATATTACAAAGGTGTTGTTTATACGTCAGTGTTCGGTCCATTATAATTCCCAGATATTTTGGGCAAGGGTTGTGTTTCAGTCGTTGACCTTTATATTCCACTTGTGGCATATAGTTAGCCCTATGATTATCCAGATGAAAACAGCTAACTTCGGTTTTATTTAAATTAGGTTTAAGTCACCATGTGTGAAAATATTTATTCAGGTTATGAAGATCCTTTGTAAGTACAATTTCGGCTGCATTGAAGTCAGTAGACTGGGCAGTCAGGGCTATGTCATCTGCGTACATGAATTTCCTAGAAGCAGTTGCTGGAAGATCTGCAGTATAGATATTAAATAATAATGGGGCTAGAACTTATCCTTGTGGTAAACCATCATTTAATATATAGGGCTTGCTCACTCTGCCGTTTAAGTGTACTTCAAACACTCTTTTGCATAACATATTGTTAATTAGGATCGCGAGGGGCTTACAAGGAATAATCTTCAAAAATTTCAGAATCATTCCTTGTCGCCATACTGTGTCATAAGCTGATGTCAAGTACACAAAGACTGCAATAGTCTTCTTCTTATCTTGGAATCCGTTCTCGATATGGCTGGTAAGTGCCAGTACCTGATCGCAGCAGCTTCGGCCTGGTCGGAATCTGGCTTGTTCAATTGGTATGTGTTGGAAGGTTGTGGTTGAGATTCTATTGTAAACCATTCTTTCAATTAATTTATAACATATATTTAAAAGTGCAATTGGGCGATAATCTTCAGGGCAAGATCCACTTTTCCCAGGCTTTAGGATGGCAACTATTTTAGTTCTCTTAAACAAAGATGGGAACCTACCATTCTGCAAGATGTCATTAAAAAATTTAACTAGCCAATTCAGAGCTCTTGGACCACAGTGTTTCAGGAACTCTGGATATATTCCGTCCACTCCGGCTGCTTTGCCTGGTTTTATTTCCTTCAGAGCTGTTGAAATCTCTGCAATTGTGAATTCTCCTGAGAATTGGGAGGTTGGTTCAGCCAAGGATAGTCTAGTTCTTAATTCCTTCTTAAGTTTTTTGACTTCATCTTTGTTAGTATCGGTTGGTCTCTTGGAAATGTTGACAATTCTCTTGGCTACTTTTCCTGGGGATACTTCTGAGCTCTTATTAATATATTTGGGAGTACTACTTCCGAGTTTCCTCAGAAGTGTCCATGCTTTTCTGCTTGAGTGTTGGAAATTCATACCTGCTGTCATTATGTTCCATTTTTCTTTCCTAGCAGAGTCTAAGCATTGCAATAGTTCATCAGCAATTTCTGTTCTATTGCTAAGTTGGTGTTCTTCATATAGCTCATCACATCTTCTGTTCCAGCCAGGAATGTATTCTTTCCTATATCCTCTGGGAATATGTTTCTTTGCTATGGAGCATATTAAACCAACAAATCTCTTATAATTGTCAGTTTTTGATGGGATCCATTGAATATTGTGATCCACCTCATTAGTGAAGGCTTCCCAGTGAGCTTTTCCAAAGTTCCAGCAAGGTACAGGCTTTGATCTTACTATTGGAACTTCGGTACAAATTTTTACAAGAATTGGTCTATGCTGACTACGAGGAAAATTATTCAAAACTTTCCTGCTACACTGCAAAGGTCTTCCGCACTCATCTCTTGAGACAAAACAGAGGTCTGGGTTGGTATCTTTGTTCCATCTGCCTGAGTGAAAGGAACCTTTCTCTTTTGCATCATACATTAAGAAAACATCCTCGACTTCAGACCAGACCATCACACCAAGGCCATCTGCGTTAGTGTCAGCATAGCCCCAAAGAGTACTCCTACTGTTGAAATCTCCCATAATAATTGATGGATGATGCACATTCTGGATAGCTTCTTTACACCAAGGTCGAGATGGTGGTTTATAGATATTTATTATTTCCAGGCCCATCACCCCAACCCTGGTAGTGAAGATGTCATTAGAGCTTATGTCCAAAATTTCTATTTGGTCAATTTTATTTCGGATATGCGTAGTGGTACCATAGCTTTTATGGAAAGTAGCCACGACAAGGCTGTATCCTGGTAATTTACATCTAGAGTAAAGCTGGTTTTGATCTTCACAATGTGTTTCTTGTAGCAGCACAACATCTACATGGTAGTCGTTAAGCACTTTTAAAAGGTAGTCACTTTTTGATCGGCTTATACCCTTGATATTAAGTTGAAGAATATTCAGAGGGTGTCCTATGTTCTTTGTTGTTGTTTGGTTCTGAAAGGAGCCATTTAGATTAGGATAATGTTCCATGTTCTAAGTATTAATATAATGTATCCTCTAATTGCTGGGATATCCAAAAGCAGAGCTCGAGGTCCAGCAGCCAACACAGTTGCTCACTTAGCACCACCCGGGAGACACGTGTAGGGCAATTTAAGGTTATTCCTACGGACGTGTAGCAACGTTTGTCATATTAAGATAAGGTCACCAGAAGGGCACACAAGAATATAAAAAATGTTGTTTTCAAAGAAGTATTATAACGACTGTACTACATTTTGTACTTGTGAAATTATTACGCAAGGTGCACATTTTGAATAATCAGAAAGCTGTTGAAATTAAAGAAAATTTGTTTCCTCAGATACAAGAAATGAGAAAATTTGAGGCATACTGGCTTACCTGCTCACAACAAAACATGGACTACATTTCTTTAGGACATCTAGTGGAAAAACTCTGCTACCAATGGGTACTGCTAGTGCTGATAGAATTTAAACACATCTCTCCAAATGAGTAAAAGGTGCCTTAACCATTGTTCTGTTGTAGAGAATGATTGAAAGACAAGCAAAGCCGCCATAAAAAAAATCAAAAATCAAAACTCTGTATTCCTGAAACAAGTATTCAAAACAAGATTTTGACCTTTTAGATTGAAAACCTGCAAATTTAATGTTTGTTTTTTAATACATAACAGTGAAGTTGTACATGTTTGCTTGAAGTATTTGTAATGGTGCTGCTGCTACTTTGTAAAATGTTATTTGCCAATGGGTGTGCTAATTATCAGAGTACATGCGACTGAATTGTTTATAGTTGTAGTAAAGAGATTATGAACAATTCTTACAATCTACACATATGATGTAGGGTCAAAGCACCTTACAGTTACACGTTCTTTTTCCTTGATAGATTAGAAAAAGAACTCATTTCACTTTTTTTTTTTCTTTTTTTTTTTTTGCCAGTACAGCAAAAGCCTGTGGCTTCCTTGCATTATATGGCAAATACTATTACTACTATATTTAGACTAACTTGATCTGCAACAGGAAAAGTAAAATATGACGAAGCATAATTCCAGCGGGATGGAGAACATGTCCATTACGCCACTGGGTCTATGAATATATACCTGAAAAATTGCATGAACATATTTCACAATATTAGTAACTTTTAAAAATAAAATACTTTAATAATATTAGTATACATTACCATTTAATTTTATTTTATTTCAGTTACCATATAGTCAAAATTCCAATATTGGTAATGTATTCAAATAAAGTGATGTGGGTCAAAGCATCTTGCAGTTACCCCGTGTTCCTTGATATGGATGGTTCAACTGTTGATCCTGCTCAGGTAGCTAACAAACTAAATCAATATTTTGCATCTACATTCACACATGAGGAGTTATTCTGGAAGGGGAGCCAGAGGTGTATTAAACTCTGGCAGTAAGCTAGATGATCTTGTAATAACTGAGAGTAAAGTGGAGGAGAAATTGTTGAAGATAAACATAAGAATAGCACCTGGGGTGGATTGGATCTATCCAGTTATATTAAAGGAGGCAGCAAAGGAAGTAAGCAAACCCTTAGCTATAATTATGAGAGCTTCCTTGGACTCAGGGGAAGTACCCATGGACTGGATATGTGCAAATGTGACCCCGATCCACAAAGGAGGATCAAAGGACGACACAAGTAAATACAGACCTGTTAGTTTAACTTCTGTTCCAGGGAAATTAATGGAGATACTGGTTAAAGAAGCACTGCAGGATCATCTAGACAAGACTTCAGTTATAGCTCGGATGCAGTATGGGTTTGTTAAAGGGAAGTCTTGTCTGGCCAGTTTGATTGGATACTATGATGTGGTCACAAAGGAACTGGATGCAAAGAATAATTTGGATCTTAGAAAGGCTTTTGATACTGTTCCACATGGAAGGCTGCTGCATAAATTGGAGCAGTGTAGCATTGGAGGCAAAATGCTACTATGGATAAAGGGATGGTTGAGTGGGAGAAGACAGAGTGGTAATCAATGGACACTGCTCTTCGTGGACTAATGTTATTAGTGGAGTCCCCCAGGATTCAGTGTTGGGTCCATTGTTGTTTTCTGTATTTATTAATGATATTGATGATGGTATATCAGGCTTAATGTCCAAGTTTGCAGATGATACGAAGGTCAGCAGGATTGTTAATGACATTAATGACAGTATGCTGCTGCAACAGGATCTAGGAAAGTTGAGCAGGTGGGCTGAAAGGTGGCAACTGAAGCTTAACATTGACAAATGTAAAGTACTGTATATGGGAAGCAGTAACCCCAGAGTAATGTATCAACTGTGTGGTACTACACTGAAAGTGGTAGAGAATGAAAAGGACCTGGGGGTAATTGTGCAGGCAGGTATGAAGTTTTCTGAGCAGTGCAGACAGTCTGCAAGTGTAGCTCATGATGTATTGTCAATGATATACAGGAATTTTTGTAGCAGGGATAAGGAGGTGATTATTCCCTTGTATAAGGCAATGGTTAGGCCAAGCCTTGAGTACTGTATACAGGTCTGGCGGCCTCATTTCAAGAAGGATGTAGACCTGGTGGAACGAGTACAGAGAAGGGCAGCAAGATTAGTGAGTGGAACAAAGGGGTTGTGCTTACAAAGAAAGGCTTAAGTTTTGCAAATTAGTTTCTGGAGACTAGGCACCTGCGAGGTCACCTGATTGAGGTGTATAAAGCCTTGAATGATTTGAGCATGCTCAATGCTGATGGGATTCTTCCTCTTGCTCAGAATAATTACCTGAGGGCATAAATTCAAATTGAGGAGAGACAGTTGTAGGATAGATGTGTGGAAGTTTGCCTTTAGCCAGCCGGTGGTTGATTGCTGGAACAAACTTCCATCTGTCGTTGTAGAAGTTGATAGCTTAAATAGATTCAAGGCAGAACTAGACAGACATTTGGAGGGAAGTGGATGGGTGAAATGAGAAAGGTGCTTTTTTTTTTTTGGCTGATGCTATATAAGCTTGCTTTCTTGTATCATGTGCCTTTGCTAATGCTAAATATGGCTTCTGTAATATAGTAGTGGATTTGTCAGATCTCTTCCTATTTTTTAAAATCTGTGCTTGGATCACCTGAGGCTCTGAGAGAGAGAGAGAGAGAGAGAGAGAGAGAGAGAGAGAGAGAGAGAGAGAGAGAGAGAGAGAGAGAGAGAGAGAGAGAGAGAGAGAGAGAGAGCGCGCCCCCTCAAGTTTTTCAACCCAGATATCACCGACATATGTTGGTATGATAAATCATATGAACTGATCTACTATGATTAAAGCAGTTGATGATACCAAAAAATCTGCAACCAACTAATAGATATACATGCAATAATTGTTATACAAGTGATAAAAGGTAGTCATATTTGATAAAATATGCTAAAATAATCTTAATTATTATTTTACTATTATAAATTATGTACTATAATATAATATATTAATGTGACGTATATGTAATAAATGTAAACCTCTGACACAGGAATTAAATTTATAAAAAAAAATTGAGTGATTATTCTAATGAAGAAACCTATGATTTCTTGTTTGTATTTTGACTAGTAATACTTGTAACATTTTTGTAAATAACACCCACTATGTTCAAAATGACTGTTTTCAGTAGGGATTAAGCCTGTGCACTATTTCTTTTTGTTTTTTTAAACCTTGCAGCTTTGTTTTACATATAAAACTTTTCTTCAGGCAGACAATAGTATAATGTACTACAAGAACAACTGTGGTTAGATGAAATCATTGCCTTAAAGCAGCTTTTATGTACACATAGTGGCCATCCTGTGTAGGAGCTATAGCTTACCTTCCCTTATGTTCAAAAATAATGTGGCTTTTTTTATTGCCACATGATGATTAAAGCTTAATGATTCTCCAAAAAATGCTTTGCCCCCTCTGAAAAATTCTAGGATCACCACTGTATCACATCAATCAATTAAAAAAAAAAAAATGCTTGACTCCATTGGTGCAAGAAAGCCACACAGTGAATAAACTTGCTTTAGTGCTGCTTACACTTGAATATCTTAATAAACAATTCATTATAATTTTTGAAATATTAAGTATAATTGTTTAACATAATTAAAATAATTATTACTTAAATAGTAGATTTACAGTTTGATTGGCCTATGGCAAAAGTTTCTCAATCCCTGTTCAAGAGTAACATTTCTCAGCCTTTTCGAGCAAATATGCCTAACCCTCTGAAATTTTAAATTGAAATTTTAAATTTGAATATAACATTAAAATTTACATTTTCTTTTTAAACTGATACCCCAGGGGCTCATATCTGGTGAGTATGGGCTTGGCACACCCAGGATCCTGAGCTGGATATCATCATTCTTCTCTTTCTTGGTGATTCCCTTCTATTTCTCTCTCTCTGTAATTATTTTGGCTGGTGTAGCATAAGCCTCGGGCTTCCTTGCACCATATGGCTAATAATAATCTCTGTACCCTCTTTATTAACTCCAGGAGTAAATATACCACTGATTGTGAAATATCATACGACAGGTCTAACCTACTAACTTCTAATAGTTTTTTATTGGAATCCGATTGTCACTGAAAACAGTGAATTAATTCCCACATATTGTTAGCTTCAACATAGGATCTGTTGATTTTGTTTACATTTTTTTTTTGCATATTTTCTTGCAATTTTTTACTTTTTTAAAAATATATTCGAATTATTTCTTGTTCTTCCAGACCCATATCTTATTTTCTATATCATTTCAGTAATTGCTGTGAATCTAATAATATTTGAAAGCAATTTTGAAAAGTAATTTTTTTTTAATTTTATATATATATATTAATATGTTCAATAATGTGCCTGTTTTCTTGGCATTTTTTTAAAACTATTATTTAATTATTTCTAAAGATCTTCCAAACTCCTCTTTTTTTTTTTTTTTTTTTTTTTCCCATATTACTTTAACAGTTGCTGTGCTGAATCATGAACTTGCTATGGCAGTTTTTGGAAGCTTTAGTTGTGCTTTTTAAAGACAAACTTGTAGTTAGTTTAGAGTCTTCTCATACATGGACCAATTCAATATTAATTATGTGTAACATTAAGTCCCTTCAACCTATTCATGCAATATCAGATGATTTCAATCAATGAACTGAAACCATTCGCTATTTGATAGATAGCCCATGATTTTGTTTTACTGTAGAAATCAGTTCTAGAATTTTTGCCTCACCTGGGTTGTCTATTTTTTTTTTTTGGTTGCTGAACAGATAGGTTGGCTTAAAAGGACTCTTATCTTCCATAATTAGCATACTGACTTGAGCATGGGGATTCATTTTGACTTTTTTTAAGTCCAGTTTTCACTCAAACCATTCTATTCACTCAGCTGTAACTTAATATCATTCAAGAAAGGTTTTTTCTTTGTTTCTCTATTAGAAATTTAAGACCTCTTGTCAAATATAAAAAATTATTCTCACATGCCCCTGAGTTTTGTTGTGATTGGTGGTGCATTAATGGCATTTAAATAAAGTTTTAACTTTTTTTCATCATTTTATTGGAGAAAGGTTCATTTTCTATTGCTATTGACTTTTTTTATCACCAGATTTTATTATTAGAAATATGATAATAGCAATTGTTTTGTACAGTTGTTTGTTATGCTCATCTGGCCCATAACACACTCCTCTTCCTTTTTTTTTTTTTTTTTTTTAATTCTCAATATGCATATCACACTAAATGACACAACATTGCACTGGCCACTGATGTCAACTGGATGCACTGTCTTAGATTTTGTGCTTCTTAACTCAAAGCATTACCCCTCCTGTCCTTTCTATACAATCTGTACTCTTATATTCAAATTTTGCATCCCTTGTGTTTTACCATGCCTTCGATATCCCTGCATTGGCTGACTTCATTACTTGACCAGTACTTCAGATTTATTTACTATGCTCCTACCATTAGTGTTTACATGTACCTGTTTTTATTCTTAATAACTCTAACACAGTCCATGTATTTTCTTGTTCCATGAGAAATCCCAGCAGTCTTTGAAATCCTGACACCTTTCTTTCCAGGCTGCTGCATGTTCCAATAGAAACAGCATAAGAGTCGCTTATCTCTGCCTGCAGCTACTGTTAATCTTTTAGTCTATGTATCCCTCCCCAAGCTAGTAGTTTTCTGACCCACCTAACACTGCCTGGATAGCATTAATAAATATTCTTGCACCCCTTTTGTTTAAGTGTATCCCATCCCAGTAAAGTCTCTCCTGTTAACAAGCATAGACCACTCTGAGAAAAATTATACCAAGGCTCTCATCATGTACTCATTCTTATCTTGTCTAGGCAGAATTGTAGATACGATACTTTCAGTTGTAATCCTAACTTGCAACATTATTAGAAATATGATAATAGCAATTGTTTTGCACAGTTGTTCATTATGCTCATCTGGCCTATAACACACTCCTGCTCTCTTTTTTATTATTCTCATTGCTCACATTGCCATACAGGGATTGTGGCGAAATGAGGCAGCAGACATGGTCAGCAAAAGAAGCCATACTGCTTCTGGAGAAGAGATATCCGTGCCTTATTTTGATTACAAGCCCGTGATATGGTATACTTGCCAGTTGCAATGGCAGGAAACTTGGAATTGGCAAACTGAAAACAGACTGTACCAAATAAAGCCAAAATTGAAACTGGGTTTCTAGCATGCGTAAGTTGAGAAAAGAAGAAACAGGACTGGCTGGACTAAGAACAGACATAGCCATATTATGCACTCTTTCTTATTGTGAGCAAAAAAGAACCACCACAATGCCAGACTTGTGATAGTATCCAGACAATAAAAACATATTAATAGGCTGGCCTAAATATGCAAATGAATGCAAACAAGCTTTCAAAGATGTTTATAGGACACACCACACCATTACTCTAGCAGACTTCTTGAATGATAGAAATGACTATAGATGTTTTCACCTTCCTTAAAGCTATTAATTTATACCAACTCCTATAAGACATAAGCAATGAGCAACAGGCTAGCCCAATGAAGTATGAATCAGGCTAAAAGGAACAATTCAAATTCAAAGTAAACACATCATACCATATGAACTGGCACATTATGAACCATTAAACCCTAACACAACCAACCAACCAGCTCATATCACACTTAAATGGCATAACATTTCACTGGCCACTGATGTCAACTGGATGCACTGCCTTAGATTTTATGTGCTTCTTAACTAAAAGCATTAGTTAAGAAGCATATAAATTGGGCAGAATTGCAGATACTTTCAGTTCTAATCCTAACTTGCAACTTTTTTTTTATGTTGCCCCTACTTGTTAAAGTAAATCTTCAGATCCACTCGTAATATCATTAGTACCAATATGTACAGCAATATTACCTTTTATACATCTTAAAAGATGATGGCTGCTCTACAACATCATCAGCTTTAGACCCTGGCAGATGTACCTTAGTCCTGTTCCACCTGTTGCTTTTACGCACTGTATTTCCCATTTCCCTGACAGTCAAGTCACCAACTGCAGCTGCTTTCTGTGGGACCAAGGATCTCTGCTGTGGAGGATGTCATTGTGTTGTCTGATGCTGGGGTGTGGGCTCTAGTGTTGGACTGGCAGCTTGTTGGGCCCCTCTTTTAATTTTTTTTTTTTTATGAAAATCCCAAACATGAAAGGTATCAAAACCTATAGTACTTAGTACCGTGCATGGGTTGAAGAAGTATGGGGGGGGGCGGAAACTTTGCTCTAGAGACTAAACATGGGTTTCACCACTTCAAGCCTCCAATTCTTTAAAGGAATCATTCTTCAAGCCCTCATATAAGCCCATCAGAATTCTGAATTTGTGTTACCCTCCTTATACTCATTTGCAATGAACACACAAAGGAAGCTTCACAAAGAGGGAACAAGTAGAGAACATAATTTAATTCTGATTCAAAGAACTGCCCTTGCAATGTATTACTCTTTTCCCATATACTTTTAAGTCTCTTTTATATATATCTTTTATAACTGTATATGTGCCTCTGTACAAGTGACACCACGTTTACAAGCCTTACATAACAATACATGCAAAGTGTGCATGGAATATCTAAAACTAACAATACACAGTTAAAAACTGCATTTAATCTATGGATTTCTTTTTTCCATACAATTTGTATAAAAAAAAATAACTGCAGGATTTCCATTTGTCCAATTTTAATGAAATTTGGTGTGGAATGACATATTTTTTAAAGGCTGTAATATAACATTTCATGAAAATCCATTTACTGGGAGACTTGTGCTGACAGACAGGCATGGTGAAGAAAATGGGTGCATATGTGAATGTGCCTAAAAAAAAAGACTACAAAGGCTATGATATTAAGAGATTAGAATTGACAAAATTTCTGTTTATACTGTGGTACAGCCATAGGTCAGAAGAGTTTAACTAGTCATTTGACAATGACTAGTTAAACCAAAGCATTCCTGCTATTTTAACCAAAATAGCAGGAATGCTTTGGTATTTTAACCTGCTATTTTAACCAAAGCATTCCTGCTAGTTAAACCAAACCAAACCAAAGCATTCCTGCTATTTTGAGCTCTTTGCTTTGCCACTCTAGCCTGAAGTATAATTTTAGTCTAAATTTAATTTGAAAATACCATCAAACTGAGATACAAAAAAAAAAAAAAAAAAAAAAAGCTACACTATTCTGCTTATTTGAAGGCAGTATAAATGATCCTAATTTAATAAAACATTATCAGAATTCTAATTTTGATAATGTCTTATGATAAAATGAAAATGTTCTGCATTTTCTTTCAAAGTTGGTTGTCAAAGTTAAACTCATTTGTAAACACAATTTACAGATGCACAAGATTAGTGCGTGAGCTGATCTTTGTATTGATCCACAACAGCTCTACCCATCTCTTGTCTTAAATCACTTTTAGCAATTGAAAATAATCATTATTGAATTTATTAAAGATCAAACACCACTAAGTTTGGTAATAGTTATAATTTGATGGATAAGTTGTTTATGCATTGAACAAAGTGCATATTTGGGCATGGCTATCATTGTTTATAGTACTTGCCCTTTATATTTTGTAAAGATAGCAGGAAGTCTGTTGCTGTTTTTTTTTTATTTATTTATTTATTTTTATGCTATATCACTTGTGTGTAATTTGGGGGGGGGATTGTTAAATTAATCTAATAAAGTATATTCTTAAAGATTCAGTGATTAATTTAATCACTGAACCAAATTAATTAACTGAACTGAAATAACTAAATCACTGAATCTGTAAGAATATACTTTATTGCATAACTTCAGAATGCTAGATTTATTTTACTGCTCATCATATTTGAAAATGGTTGCTTTCATTTAAACTTTTTTTTTTTTTTTTTTCACTGCAGCATGTGAACTTTAAATTGCTAATTGGTTTTCAGTTGTAGCCATTGCTTTTTGGTTTATTCTGTTTCCTATGAGTTTGGTTATGCTGATAGAAAAGTCAAGTGACATTTATAGTTGCAGCATCATCCTGTTCTCATTATTTGTTCAGAGTTTGTTAGTGAAGAACTGATGTAATATGGAATAGGTTTGTTTTGGTCTGACACTGTTAATTATGTTTCTGTTCTCATTTCACTTTTGGCACTTTGTGTTGTTGAAACCTTGTGGCTGTGCCACATTTTTCAACCTTGCTGTTATGTGATTGCAGTTTTCAAGGACAAAGACATTCATGCAGATATAGAGATGTTAAAGAAATTATGTAATATATGTAGAGTAATTTATTACTTTATAGAACTTTTTGTTTTATATAATCAAACCTGTAATATTCTTTTGTTTCCTTGTTTTATTGGCTGATGAAATTAATTTACCAGTTAATTTACTATATAATAATTTCTTCAACTTTTAATGAATTAATTTCTTAAACCTTAAAATTAATTTTAACGATTAAGCATCCAAGGAGCTAAACCATAGTCTGTGGTGTATTAATTATTTAAATGATTTTGTGTTGATAAGTGTTTACTTGTTACAGTAAATAAAATATAGAAAACAGTTGTTCAGCAGAATTAATCTAAATGGAATACTGTGAAATGATTGAGGATATTATATTTAGTCCAGTATCACTAACACACTGTTAAAATAGTACTTGCCCTTAATATTTTTTAAAGATAGAAGAAAGCCTGTTGCTGTTTTTTTTTTTTTTTTTAATGCTATATCACTTTGGTGTAATTTAGGGGAGGTAGTTAAAATTAATTTTAATAAAACAATTTATTAGAGAACTTGAAGTGGTAGATTTAATTACAAACTCTATGAAAATCAACAGATGTGATGATGTCATTTATACTACTTAGAATGATGACTCAGAATGATGTCATTTATACTACTTAGGAGGTAATTATTCTTTTTGAAGGTAAATTTTCAGTACTAAGCAGAAATGAAAATCTTGGCATATTGCTTTAACTTTCCCTAAAGTAACAATATGAAAATCTCAAGTTCCAGAACATTCATATTTGTCTAGATTTGTCTGTAATGAAACCTATTTTTATCAATATAAAATATAATTTGTGCCATGTATGGTGCAAAATTTCCTTCAGAATAAAAAATGTTGAATGAATCCGGAATATGCTGTTGCTTTTTTTTTTTTAACATGCTGTCCATAGCCGGTCCAGAGCATTTGGTGTTCTGAGTGAGAGCAATTCTGCATCTTTTTATTATCATAATTCATTTATTTTGATGTTTGATAAATTAAAAAAGAAATTGCTAAAGAGTTTATAGGTAATATTTCATCAGTACTCATATGTGAAGAAGTTAATGTATACAGTGCATTATATTTCAGATGTGTTTGTTTGTTTTTTTATTGAATTTTTGTTCGTTTTCTGTGATTAATAGAAGTAAAAAGTAAATATGGTTATCTCCTTATCTATTAATTACTAAGATTATAACTTTATAGAATGCTTAATAAATTAGTTTTATGTTCCTAAACTTTGCCATTCAATTTACCTGCAATGTATTACTCTTTTCCCATATACTTTTAAGTCTCTTTTATATATATCTTTTATAACTGTATATGTGCCTCTGTACAAGTGACACCACATTTACAAGCCTTACATAACAATACATGCAAAGTGTGCATGGAATATCTAAAACTAACAATACACAGTTAAAAACTGCATTTAATCTATGGATTTCTTTTTTCCATACAATTTGTATAAAAAAAAATAACTGCAGGATTTCCATTTGTCCAATTTTAATGAAATTTGGTGTGGAATGACAAATATTTTTTAAAGGCTGTAATATAACATTTCATGAAAATCCATTTACTGGGAGACTTATGTGCTGACAGGCAGGCATGGTGAAGAAAATGGGTGCATATGTGAATGTGCCTAAAAAAAATGACTACAAAGGCTATGATATTAAGAGATTAGAATTGACAAAATTTCTGTTTATACTGTGGTACAGCCATAGGTCAGAAGAGTTTAACTAGTCATTTGACAATGACTTTACAGAAGCACAAGCTCAAATGCTTATTTCTATACGTCTGTGAACTTCTTAATTAAGATAGCCACTTGAGTTAATAATACAAGTCAAATTGTAATTAGGATAATTATAACATAAAATGCATGCAGAATGAATATGTATAGTACATTTCTTCATATTACATTAAAACTTTACAAAGTTAATTTTTTGTACAGTCATTTTTATTCAGTATCAAAATTTATTTGTGTCATTTATATCCTTGATTTCAAATCACCAAAATTATTTATTGTGCAGTAAATTGTTTTAGCTATACTATTTTCAATTGATTATTATATTGCCAGTGAATGTGTTCTTTCCTATAACATAGATGATAACAAGTTTATTCTGATGAGCTTTAGTTTACTGAAAATTTCTTTTCCTACTTCCTAACAGTCAGTTGAATTGTTAGCATAACCTTCACAGTTACCCATAAATCGGGTAACATATCTTGTAATGGGTCAGCATTTATGAATTTAAAAATACTTAAAGCATTATCAGGTATATTTTCAGGCAAACAGCCTTATCACCTTAATTTCTTGATTTGAATCCATACACTTTGTTGCATTAATTTTTATCACTAAGGTTAAACTGTAGGTTTAACCTTAGTGATACTAAGGTTAACTAAAGTTTAACTTAACTTTTTCATCATGACTTACATATTTCTTAATGCTATACAAAAATATTCCAGCTGTCATAAATCCTTGTATTTGCTTAAATCTTCAGATTGCAGAGTTTTATATCAGATCTTAAGCATTTTCTAAGATTTTGATATATTGTAAAGGTAGAAATGGGCAGTTGAGATTAGTGCTCCTAAAGTTTTGGTGCCCTGGGCTAATGCCTGGTTCAACCCATATCTCAGGACCGGCACTGCTCAGAGCACCCATTTGATGATGCACTTGAATTACTTAAATAGCAGTGACACTTGTAGGCTTTCTTAATCATATTTATAAATGTAATGTATAAATATCTGTAACTTAGTTGTTAGATTCTCAAGACTTTGAACACACAGGAAAGTTCATGTAATGTTTAAATTGCATGTGGATTTCACCTACATACAGTTCAGTGCCAGTAGGCACAAAATTGAGAAACATCCACTGTTTCACTCTAAAACAGAAGTCAGTTTTTCTTTTTATTCATGTACCTATATATGTGGTGATTTATTTCCACCTTTTATTACAAATTTAAAGCACTCATTAACCCATTCAAAAATAAATGTCATGTATAAGCTCTAAGAAGGGCTGAAGCTGTGTACAACACATAAAATATGGGGTCACAAATGACAAAAGTTGCCCACTGAGTTTAGAATACAGCAGTAATAATAATGCACAATGTGTACAAAATAGACAGTAGGCTTGTGTTTTTAGTTGTAAGATAAAAATATTATGACAGATTATCTTTCAACTCCAAACTGCTTCAGTGCTACTGTTTACACAGTGCCTATGTTAGTTGGAAGATAGACTTACAAATGTGTATGAGACTTTCACGTGGCATTGCTATAACCATGAGCTAGAGCAGGGGATCCATTTATGTGCATGCACATAAAGTTTGGGAATATTTTTTTCAACTTGTCCCAGAGCTGTGGTATTGCTTTCCCAGTCTGCATTTGGCTGTTGGCATTGTTAGAAAATTTATCCTATAAATAACTGCTTCAATTCTGGCCATTTCAGTTGTCAATTGCTTTTTTTTTTTAAACACCATTTATATTTTTCTAGGTGCAGCTCTGTTGTCTATAGAAGTACCATCTGAGGTATTTGCCTCTCCAGATCATGCCTTGTTATAATCTTATATACATTTCATATAGTGGGAATTTTAAAAATTTTGTAAGTTACATCCATTTTTAAGTTATCATTCACAGGCAGGGGCTGCTATAAAGGAAGATGGACAATTCTCAGGAGCTTGATAAGGTTGGGCTCTGCTTGGTTGAAAAAATCTCGTACTGCAAGCAAACCTATAAACAGCTACAGGGGTAGGGAGAGATTTCGCACTCCAAGTCCCAAAAATTCATAGTTGGGTGCTGGCAGTAGTTTCCATTTCTTCGATTATAGATTAATCAAAATCTTGTTTATGGATATTTTCTACTTAGGATGGGTTCTAGAAGTGGTAGTCATCTAGACCAAAATTTATGGGACAGTGGGATTGACTCTAATTTTTGTTTCCTCCTCTTGCTCCCAGGAGTAAAGGAGAAAAAAATAGGTGTGGTGGGTAAATGATATCCCCTCAGCTTACTTTCTTCTGCACCAGTGCATCTGAGATCAGACAGATTGTGTCAGTTTTGTTATTAGGATGAAAAAAAAAAAAGGTATTGCCATGTTTGTAATACTAAAGTAATGCATGCCTGTGAATATATAATTTTCTGTTTATACTATGTGATAGCCACATAGAATCAGAGGAGTTTACAGTGATTCATTCCAAACTATTTAAAACTAGTCATAGGACACTTTCATTCTTCAAAAGACTTTCTAATTACATTGCTGAGGGTTATAAAACGTATCTCTGAGGAATAGCTTCATTCAAAGTACCTGAAAATATTTGTTAGGAAGTAACCACTTTAGTAAATGGAGAGAAACTAAATGAATACTAGGTCATATTCTCTTTATGAAAGAGAAGGCTCACTTTCCCCCAAACCAAAAAGACAAACTCACTGTCATATGCCCCCCACTGCCTGTCATAAGTCAAGCAGAGCTGTTCCAAAAAATCCATAAATCCTCTATGAAAATCCACCCATTCTGAGTAGGCTGGAACTTTTGGTAAGCTTGCTTGTGATGACCCTCATTCTTTACTAGGCATTCAACTTTCCTAAAAGGCCTACTTTATCAACAGTTAGTTTTTCAAGATCATCTTATTACATTCATCAAAAAAATCCCTAATAAGGCAACAGCTGTCAATTCAGTTTCTTCATTTTCGTAATTAAGTTATACAGTGCCTACATAATTGATACTCTCTTTCTCTTATGCATTTTTAAGGAAATCCTTAGGACTATTTCAGCCCCTTGAATCTGTAACAGACAGCTACTTTTTCAAACCATTTCCAAAAATTAAAAATTCTGTAGTATTCAAAAGATTTTTTGGACCATCTTTATCAGATGCTCACTGGTCAAAATATTTGCAAAGTCATTTGTGCAACATTAACTGATCATTGTTTTAACTGTAGGCCTCCCTCTATGCATACTATTGATTAGTGGCAGGTCTACAACCACCAACTTTTTACACACCCTTTTCTGAATACAAGATCTTTCAACTGCAGGTTATCACTTGACGTTGTTCTGTGATTTACCCCCAGGGGCTCACATCTGGCGAGTATGGGCTCAATATCATCATTCTTCTCTTCTTTCTTGGCGATTCCCTTCTACTTCTCTCTCTCTCTCTCTCTCTCTCTCTCTCTCTCTCTCTCTCTCTCTCGGAGTAATTCAGTAATTTTTTTCTGGCTGGTGCAGCATAAGCCTCAGTCTTCCTTGCACCATATGGCTATTAATAATGATATCAAGGCAACATATGATCAGCTCTCCTTTCCTATCTTGGAATACTAGTTTAACATAGCTAGTCAGTATCTTGAAAAGTCTACATGTCACTTCAATACAGCTATCTTCTGGTCATACATTGGTATCTCTGCTGAAGTTTACCACCTCGAAAGGCATCCCACAAGGGAAGAGGGGGATCCACCCTGCAGACCTCTTTTGAGCAAATTTCCTCAAATCACTTTAAGGTTATTTGAGGAACCACATCTTTGTTGTAATTAGTGGATCCAAATCAAGGTTTTTCATCACATGGAACTTGAGTTTATATGGAACATCTGCTTTGACCAGATGTAGACAAATTATTATAGGCATCACGAAAGGAATTATTAGTGGGGATGGACAGGTGATACGGATTTTTTTTTTTTTTTTGGCCGATGCTGTATAAGCTTGCTTTCTTGCATCATTTGCCACTACTAATATTTCATTGCCACGTGGTCTACTATGCAAGATCTCACCTGATTTTATCCAAGCTTAATCATTCAGTATATTCAGAGATGTATTGTTCCTGTCATCATGTACATGTTGGTGAATTTATCTGCTCCATCTGTCTTAACACCATCTTGGGCTAGAATAAAAATGCTTTAAAAGGGCTAAGCAAACTAAGTACTAATGGTATCTTTATTCTCTCTCAGAGATAACACACACATACACAAGGTGTTATATAAATTTAAGTTGAAAAAGGATGGTTGCAGAATACATGTATAGAAATTTGCCTTCAGCCAGTGCATAGTTGATTATTGGAATAAACTTCGATTGAGTGTCTTGGAAGTAGAAATAAAAATATAAAAATGGATTGGACAAATTATTAGGAAAATTAGTGTTTTGTTTTTTTTCTAATGCTATTAAAACCTTTCTCAAAACTAAAATTACTGTAACACAGAGTGAAAACGGATACAAAAATAGATTGTAACAAGTCTAATAATAGGAAATATACATATATTAGATTAGATACATACAAACAAAGGAAGTTTGTATGTATCTAATCTAATATATGTATATTTCCTATTATTAGACTTGTCACAATCTATTTTTGTATCCATTTTTGCTCTGTGTTACAGTAATTTTAGTTTTGATAATGAATCCAGAGTGAATAGGCCACTTTAATCATAAAACCTTTTCTTCCTTTCATGATTTTGCTAATACTGGTACCTGTGATGGTTGAATTGTGCTGCTTGGAACCCCTTCACAATTTCCTGGCTGGTACTCTTCTGCAATGTCACATTGTGGAGACACCATTATACATATCATCCCTGAGTCAGATTCTTAATGCACATCAGCTTTCCCAGTGCACATTAACATTGTTGATATCATCATATACAGCAGGCAGAGAATGTTAAAATTCCAGATCAACCATCTATAAGAATTGACCTGTTGCTAGCATAAATGAGCCTTATTTCTGAAGCAGAGGTGGCTTAATCAAGATGAACTGTCTTCTTGGATTGTTTATATTAACTTCCATTTAGAATTTCATTTCTGAAAATGACCATGCCTCTCCTTCCCTGCTAACTCCGTTGAATTCTTTTTTGTATTTTTATCTTATTAGTATTAGTGGCAAGTGATGAAAGCAAGCTTATAAAGCATCAGCTAAAAAAAACTTTCTGCATCATCTGTCCATCCATTCCAAAAGTTTTTCTAGTTCCTCCTTGAATTCATTCAAACTATTCATTTCCACAACAGATGGAAGCTTATTTCAACAATCAACTATCTGCTGGCTGAATGCGAACTTCCACACATCTGAACTGCAACCGTCCTTCAGTTTGAATTTATGCCCTTCCCCATCTGTAATCTGAGCAAGAGGAAGAATGCCATCAGCATTGAGTTTGCTCAATCCATTCAAAGCCTTAAACACCTCAGTCAGATTACCTTGCAGGTGCCTAGTCTCCAATGCTGCAATTTGCAGAACTGAAATTCTTTTTTTTGGTAAGAACACTGCCTTGTTTCCCTTCTCAGCACCTGTTAAATTATTATTATTTTTTTTTTATAGTATTTGTGACCTTAAACTAATGTTTTATAACTCTTACACATTATCTGTTATCAAAGGTGTGCTTGCCAATTTAACAAGGGACTTGTTCAAGAAGAATTTAAACTAAGGGTCATTCTAGGTTAAAATAGTCTGTTAAATATTATGAAACTAATTTTTTTTTTTAACCCAGGGTCAGATAATCCCAAAAAAATTTAACAACGAGCTTGTGCAAGCCTCTCCTAGAGATCCCTCTAGCTCACCCCTATCTGTTATCTTTGAGTACTGTATTGTAACCCCATAATTGATTTGTTTGTAACTGATATCCACTTCATCAATCATCACGCTAGCTGTCTATTGGCAATCCACAATTTGTAGTTGAATAAAAAAAAAATCCCTTTGTACTTTAATGCAGTCGCTACAGGAGTAACTGTGACGAGATGCCTGTTGTTTTTCTGCCTGTTAAATTAACGTGTCAAAATATTCGTTTCGACCCTTGTTAAGCTTGATTTTAAAAGTTTAATTAAACAAAACAAAAAAAAAAAGTAACCTCGGTCTATGCAGTTATAGCAATAAAGTGTACTTATTAATTTTTGGGCAGTTCCCCCCCACACACACACACAATGGCCTGCGAAAATTGTTATTTTTGGTATTGAGAGCAGAAAAAGTCTGCTGGCGCCGGTCTAGGCTAGGTTCGAACTTAGTTACAATGATATGGAGAAGTGAATAGATACTTCTTTCTTCTTGGGCATATGGACCCCTCTCAGTTTACATTCGTAATTAATTACCGTGCTTAACGGCACTGACACATTTAAGCTGTGGACTTGAAAACTTTTAGGTCGGAATTCGCCCTTGACCCTTTGGTCCGATTCTAGAGTACATTTTAGAAAAGTGTGGTTTTGTGGGCAAGGTAGCCAACGGCTGTTATTTGGAACGCTTTGTCAAATATAAAAGAACATATTTCCGCGTCCATGGAAAACATTTAAACATTAATTTAAGAATCGAGGGGACAAAGGTGAAGTGGATTTAAACTATAGTTATGAACGCCTTGTTTAGTTAGAGTAAAAGCTGAACAAGCCCTACATTCCAGCTGAACTTTCTTACAATGGGCTCTTGTATAAACTCAAAAAAAAAGAAAAAAAAAGAAGAAAAATTGCGACTATCATTATTCTAACGAATCGACAAAAGTAGTAATCAGAAAATTTGCCCTTCGGTGACAAGTAGGTTTGTCACCTGTTTTGACGTTAAAACCTGTCGGAAACGAGGAAACTTGTTAATCTTCTTAAACCATGGCTGTAGTTACCTAATCTCAAGCGAAAGGATCATGGCACAATCTATGCTACACTGCTTCTCTTAACCTTCCCCTCAACTTTTTCCGTGCTTTTTTTCTGCTAGAACAACATACATTTTCCATGAACCCACTAATGCATGATAGCCAATATGAAATAGCGTACTCTACACAAAGTAGTTGATGCACCAAATAATTCCCAAATCGATCAATCAGAAAATTAGCTCATTTAAAGGAATTTTATGTGAAAATAAATTTACATTAACTGTCTCTTTTAATTAATTGTTCATATATTTGGATGTGTGATAAGGGGTTACAAAATGTCGACGGTTCAGCTGAGGCGTTTCCTCGCGCTCATCTGGCCTTGCGTTTAGATTTTATTTATAATTTTGTTTTCTTTTTGTAATGGTTCTGCACGAATTTAAATGTTTATGGTTTTCTGAGTGAATAAATAATTTCTGTAATCACTATTTCCTGGTAATTACAGGAAATAATGATTGTGTTACAAAGACTACAGATATATACACACTTTTAGACATACATACAATACAATCCTGTCAAATGAAAAGCGCATTACAATAACTTTCGGATTTTGGGTGCGAAGATTATTTGACTGCAAGCAATATAATAAGTTGTGGTTAATTAATTAATAATAATAAATCTGATAGCAAGTACGGTAACTTCCCCCATAACACTATTGGTTCCCGTCAATCAGCTTGCTTTCTCAACTTTTCTACTTACAAACATTCAAATCTGTTATTATTATTTATTTTTATTTTGCTAGCAAGGTGAGACAGTACGATCAAGTTCCCAGTGCTGCTAACACTATTTCAGTGCTATTTTAAAATATGAATGAATTTTAGAAGTACTGAATTTTATTACCGAAATAGTAGTAATTTTAAATGCGAACAACTGATATGCGTGAATAACCTCGAATAAAAGATGGAAGCAGAAATCTACAAGTGACTTTTTTTTTTCTGCATTGTGTCACCTATCGAACTCAAACTATGAATGCGCACGCGCACGGAAAGGTTTAAGTTAACGGCCTCCAAATTAGAGGTACAGTACGTGTGTGTGCAGAAAACAGTCGTTAAAAGTTATTTAAATATTTTTGTAAGCATTTTCGAAGTAGTAAGACGCCATCAAAATCTGATGTGGAAACCTCTGAAAGTGTTCAATATGTCCATGCAAATCGTAATTTTGAATTCTGTCTTTGCTAGTTGTCTATTAGTCAACCCCAGGAGCTCACATCTGCTGAGTATGGGCTTGGCACACCCAGGGTCCTCAGCTGGATATCATCATTCTTCTTTTGGTGATTCCTTTCTACTTCTCTCTTTCAGGGTAACCTTGGTTTTTTTTTTTTTTTTTTTTATGGCTGGTTCATCATAAGCCTCGGGCTTCCTTGCACCATATGGCTAATAATGGTAAAGAGTTCTCTAATTTTTGGCTTCAGTTTTCCTAGTGATTTTTTCATGATTAAATTACTCTTATGTATTTATAATTGAACAATACTACTGATTTGGCTTCAAGGCCTCCCCCTGAGAAAGGGAAAAGACTGATATGACATCCGCCTTTGCAGACCAATCAGACAAGCATTTAAGTTTCAGCATCTGTTTGATAACTAATAAAAATGTTTTACTGGCTTCATAAGGATGAAAATAAAAATTATTTATGAAATAAAAATGTACGGGATTTGTGTCAGATTTTACGAATGCATTACCAATTAAATTTAATGAGTGGTTTGAAAATTGTTTCATTGTCTAGCAAATTTGTACGTAGAATTTTCAGATGTGATTGTCTGAAATTAGTAAACTTCTTTTTTTTTTTTTTTTATTTGAAAAAAAATTAGGGAAATAAATTGTGCAGACTAGCTCTTGCGCCAATTGGTGGATTAAAACTATTTGAGCGGTACTGCTTCAGAGTGCTAACCAGTGGCGGATTCAGGATAGGGGAACGTGCCCCGCCTATAGGTTTTCGGAAAATATACACCAATCGTTTTATTAAATTACCTTTAGATACAAAAAAATTTTTTTTTTTTTTTTTTTTTCATTATTAACATAGGATTTTATCTATTTTTGCATTGCGGCTCAGGTATTATCAACTGACTACATTTGGCCACACTGCTGATGTAGTAGTAGTGGCATGTGATGTAGGACAGCAAGCGTTATGAGCTTATGCAGCATCAGCCAAAAAAAAAAAAAAAAAAAAAAAAAACAATCCCCTCTAAATATTTGTCCAGTTCCTCCTTAAATTTATTTAACCTATCAATTTCCACAACGACAGATGGAAGTTTGTTCCAACAATTAACCACCCGCTGGCTAAAGGCAAATTTCCACACATCTATTCTACATCTGTCCTTCCTCAATTTCAATTTATGCCCCCTTAGGTTCGTAATCTGAACAAGTGGAAGAATCCTATCACAATTCAGCACCCTCAACCCATTCAAGGCCTTATACACCTCAATCAGATCACCGCGCAGGTGCCTAGTCGATACTAAGCCTGATATACCTTCATCAATATCATTGATAAATATACAAAACAACAGTGGACCCAACACCGAACCCTGTGGGACTCCACTAATAACATTAGTCCACGAAGAGCAGCACCCATTGATTACCACCCTCTGTCTTCTCCCACTCAACCATCCATTGGTTGAGTGGGAGAAGACAGATTCATTGTAACAATTTATCCTTAATACCATTATGCTCCAATTTGTACAGTAGTCTTCCATGCGCAACAGTGTCAAAAGCTTTCCTGAAATCCAAGTATATGATGTCAAAATTATTTTTTGCATCCAGTTCCTTTGTAACCACATCATAATAACCAATCAAATTTGTCAGACAAGACTTTCCCTTAACAAACCCATGCTGTGTCTGAATTATTGCTGCAGTCTTGTCTAGATGATCCTGCAATGCATCTTTAACCAGTGATTCCATTATTTTACCCAGAACAGAAGTTAAACTAACTGGTCTGTAAATACTCGTGTCACCCTTTGTGAATTGGGGACACATTTGCACATCTCCAGTCCGTGGGGACCTATCCTGAGTCCAAGGATGCTCTCATAATTATGGCTAAGGGTTTGCTTACTTCCTTTGCCGCATCCTTTAATATAACTGGATAGATCCCATCCATCCCAGGTGCCTTTCTTATGTTTAACTTCAACAATTTCTCCCCCACTTTGTTCTCAGTTATTACAAAATCATTAAGCACCCTGTTACAATTTGATAACCTTGTGGCATTTTCAAGCCTTAACTCCTGATGTGTGAATGTAGATGTAAAATACTCATTCAGTTTGTTTGCTATCTGAGCAGGATCATCAACAGTCGAACCATCGATGTCAAGTGGACCAATCGGATTCATCCCCTTCCTTTTAGAGTTTATATAAGTAAAGAAATCCTTGCTGTTTTTCTTAGCATCCTTTGCCAAAGATTTCTCGTAATCTGCCTTCGCCTGCCTAACCTCCTTTGTGACTTGATTACAGACTAGCTTATATATATCATAGGCTTGTGTGTCGCCTGATAATTTATGTGCATCCCATGCATTTTTCTTCTCTGCCACGAGTCTCATTAGTTCATTTGACAACCATTTAGGCCTAAACCTTGAACAATATTTCTTAATAGGTATGAAACGTTTAGTAGCTTCCTTGATTAATTCCTTGAATGCTTCTCACTTAGAATTTACTGTTGGTAACATCGTCAGTTGATCCCACTGTACAGAATTTAAAAATTGTCTGAGACCACTGTACTTACCTTTACGGAAGCAAAAACCCTTTCCTTTATCCCTGATGGTAGTTACCTATTTAAGCAAATCCCACATCAGTACACTGTGATCACTGCCACCTGGTGGTTCCTTTATCTGCAAATTCTTAATACACGAATGATCACTGCTGATAACTAGATCAAGAGTATTACCCTCTCTGGTTGCCCCTCGAACATGCTGCTGCAGAAAACAATCATCCAATAAATCCACAAAAGTCTTATTAGTGTGTGAGTGACCAACCCATAAGTTCCATTCTATATCTGGGAAGTTAAAATCCCCTATTATAAGACATTCTTATTTACTAGCCCACTCTATTTCTCTCTACAATTGTTCATTGTACTCATTAGTCATTAGACCTATAACAGACTCCTACTCTTATTTTTGCTTTCCCAGTGCTATGTAACACCATACTGACTCAACAGTGCACTGTTCATCTATATCAGCTGGATTCACTTCTTTTGATTTTATGTTTTTCTTAATTAACAGCATTAAAGCTCCTCCCTTTCTATCCTTTCTGTACACATTGTACACCCCAAATTCCAGTTCAGCATTCCTTATATCTGTGTGACACCACGTCTCTGCTATCCCAACAATATCTGCCTTTGATGTCTTGACCAACACTTCAAATTCATCAAATTTATTTACTATACTTCTAGCATTGGTATACATGCACCTATTCCTAGTTACAACAATATTAATGTTGTACACAATATCAATGTGTACAACAATATCACCCTTTGTGCCCTTAAAAGATGATATATGCTTTACAACGTCATCAATTTTTGCCCCTGGCAGGCATACCCTGGTCCTATTCCATCCGTCCTTTTTACACAATATATTCCCCATCTCCCTGACAATAGTCATTGACGATAACTAACTCCTGTGGGACCAGCACATTCTGCCTTGGAGGTTGCCACTGTGTTGCCTATTGCCCAGGAGTGAGCTCTGGCGTTGAGTTGGGCAGCTGAGAGCTTGACGGGGCCCTCATTAATTTCTTCGAGGGCATCTACCCTACACCTCAAGCTCTCATAGACACCAATCAGAACGCTGAGCTGACGCCCAATTTCTAGACACTCTTGGCACCTGGCACACACAAAGACATCCTCCTTGGCTAGATCATGTTCCGTTCCAGAGAGTTTGGCAAACATTTCACAAGTTGCACATTTTTTTAGGCTGTGATGCATTGGAGAATCGCCTCCCCTCAATTCTCCCCCGAGTCACAGCACTCCTGCCACTTTGTGCCTGTTGCTTTTCTGCTCTAGTCTGTGGCATGATATTTTAAATTAATAAGATCAATAAATTTAATTAATTTATTGTGAATACTACACTATCTTATATAATACTAAATGCAGGGATGCGAATTACACTATATAATTTTATATATTAAGTATATATATATTATATATTAAGTTATATATTTTAGGTTTTATATATTAAGTAGTAATCTACAAAAACTCTTATCTAAAATAATAATAACCAGCATGTCTAGAACTATATGGCTACTTATAAAGTTCAATATAAAATAACAATTAGGTAAATAAAATGGCAAACACTTATTGCTTTTTCGGAGCCTGTAATTCACAGCTGTAATTTTTAAAGAGAGCCAGCACCCTTTCCAATGTTATCGTCATTCTAGTGCAGAATATGGTGCCCCTCCTATAATATTTTTTTTATGGATCTGCCACTGGTGCTAACTATGAAACTTCTGACCATTGATGACATGTATATCTATGAAATGCATACCAGGAGTGGGTAATAGCGGAGAGAATGAATACTTCAATCAAACTCACGTAATTGCTCGACATTTCTAAGGCTTTTGGTTATGTTTAGCATAAAGGTTGGTTGGTTGTTTTAGGATTTTATGACGCATTAGTGTCAAAGGCTATAATGCGCCAAGCCAACCATAAAGGTCTTAACAAGCTTACATCTTTGGGTTGTGGAATTTTTTTTTTTTTTTTTGTAATTGGATATCCAGTTTTCTTGTTGTCTGCAACTGATGGCAGATGGCTGTCTTTTAACTTCTCCACTCATGCTAGTTTTCCTCAAGGTTCTGTTCTTTCTCCTAATCTTTCCCTCTTGTATATTAAACCTTCCACTGACTGTAAATCCCATCCATGCTTTTGCAGTTGATTGCACACTGTATTCCACCTTCCACTTTAACAAACCTTGCTAAACATCTTCAATACCAGGGGCTCACATCTAGTGAGTATGGGCTTGGCACACCCAGGATCGTGAGCTGGATATCAGCATTCTTCTCTTTCTTGATGATTCCTTTCTACTTCTGACTCTCTCTCTCTCTCTCTCTCTCTCAGGGTAACTTGGAAATTTTTTTGGCTTGTGCAGCATAAGCCTCAAGCTTCCTTGCACCATATGGCTAATAATAATATCTCGAATGCCCATCGTAAATTCCTTAAATTCTGATCACTCCATTGGGCAAAGATGACTTAGCTAATTTCAATCCTTCTAAAACTGAGTTTGTCTTATATCTTGCAAAAAGAAGCCTACGTTTCCAGATGCCCATAATTATTGTCCTCCCAACATTGGGTGGAAATGACCCGAGTTCGAATCCGATCAATGACACTAGAATTTTTATGGGCCTTTTTCACAATGTGGCTGAGTTAGTCGGTCTCAGGCGAAGGTAGCATGGTTTTTTCTTTCGAAAACAGGTTTGTTTTGTCCAGCAAACAGCAGATTGATCACAGAATGCATGCAGTTTATAGACATAATATATACAATGCAATATGGCCTAAGTTGCTGATGCGTATTAAACCACCACAACAACCAACCAGCCTACACATTTCTCATTAAACTTTTCTGACCTTTGCGATCGTGCCAGAGTATAAACAGAACATCAGTATGATGCTGGGCAGTGGGAATGTCTATACCAATGTTGGTCATATCTAGTTTTGGCTACAATAGCCAGAGATCTTGTTACATGCCATTACTTGTCTGCACATATTAAAGAAATGCAGTGGACCAGGAGGAGAAATTATAAATTCTGGGCACCTGCCAAATTTGCGAATGGTCCCCACAAGATCTTTAACAGTCATATTAAACCAGTTGTCACTCTCCTCACACTAATGGACCTGACAGCAGAACCATGCCGAGGGTGAGACAAACGAGGCTCTTGCCTCAGGTTAAAAGCTGAAAGGGGCATGAAAAGAAAGATTAAATAATTGTCAACGTTGCCATCATTAACGATAGGGAGCAATTTTTCATGCTTGCCTCAGGTACTAAAATGGCTTGGCACGGCCCTGTCTGACAGTATTGGTAGTTTCGCGACTCGTCTTACGATCCAGTGAATTAATCTGAGGTTGCCAGGTGACCTCAGAAAAACTGGACAGCTGTCAGTTTCGTTTAAACTTGTTGGATGGTTTCAATAAAAAAATGTCAGATACACAAGAGGAAAATTTTGTATGGAGTAAGAAAAAACTCGGCGAATGGGATATATGAGGTGTTGGCAGTAAATTTCTCGGACTGGTGCAGTAATAAACAAAGTGAAGGAGCATAAAAATGTTTAATTTTATTCTAAGTAATCACCACCTGAATGAATGAACCTATTACATCCTAAAATAATCTGCAAAGGAATGCAAAGATTGTTCAGCTCAGTGGTTACATTTTTCTTTGTCCTCAACATCCTGAAATCTCTTTTTTGAGGGCAGTTTTCACTTTGAGAAAGTGGAAGAAGTCTGCTCATGCTCAGCAGAGTAGGGTGGATGGTTGATCTGAACAGTGCCATGTTTTGTCAGAAATGTCTTCACAACAAGTGCAGAATGGGCAAAGGCATTGTCGTTCAACAAGAACCAACTGCCTTTCTCTCGAAATTACAGCCTCACCGCGGAAATGCATTTCAATAATATTTGAAGCACCTGTATGTAGAATGCAGCATTGACTATATCTCGTTCAGGTACAAATTCCTTGTGAAACATACTCTGATTGTTGATAAACATGGTCAGCATTGTCACGATTCTGGACTTCTGCAAACAAAAGATTTTGGGTCTTGGTGAAAATTTTGAAGTCCACTGCGTGTTCTGACATTTTGTCTCTAGGTAATACTGAAACACCCAGCACTCATTTCCAGTGACAGTACAATCAAGGAAATTGATTGTCTTGACAAATCTGGATGAAGCCTTCACATGATGACACTCATTGCTTCTGCTCATCCGTGAGCTGTGTGGCACAAATTTTGCACATACCTTTTTCCTAATTCTTTATGCAGAATTTGCCGAATCGTCCCCTCCCCCCCCTTATTCATATTCGACTCATGAGCCATCATTCTGAGAATCAAACGATTTCTTGCAACTCTATCCCCATTTCTAAAGGTTGACGGACGCCCACTTTTGGGCCATTGCAAACATCCTCACTTCTGTCTTTGAATCTCTTATACCATTCAAACACGTACGGCTCAAACATTGTACGACTTAACGTTTCATCACCGTAAACAGTTTTTAACGTTTGTGCTGCAGATTTTTCCAGTTGAAAGCACATTTGATATTCGTTCATTGCTCCATTTAAAAATCATGTCACGGAACGTTAACACTACTGATGAAACTAGTTGTTACCAGCAACCTCTCAGCTTACTGGACAATCTCTGTACCATCTATTGGAGGAAGTTTAAATTACAACATACCACTTTCGTTTATATTCAAACTCGTCAAGCGTGACCGCAAGAGCATCAGTCTGTCCAAATTAATAATCTACAACTTATCGGAATTGACTTCATTAGTTTTCCAGGCACAGAAGTGAGGCTTACAAGTCTAATTACTCTTTAGACCCTTTGATCACTTTTTGTGAATTGGAGATATATTTGCATATCTCCAGTCCATAGGGACTGGCTCTGAATCCAAGAATACTCGTTTATGGATAATGGTTTGCTGACCTCTTTCGCTGTATCCCTTTATACAATTTAGTTAGATCCATCTACCTGCAATGCCATTTTTTTTCGTTTAGCTTCAATTTCTTAGTGGTTATTCTCATTATGGTGGTTTTCCATGAATATTACCACAAGCCCAGCTCAAGTGGTGTTCCACTTCCTTTCTTTAATAGCACAGTTATCTGTTTACTTTTTTCAGAATTATCAAACGGCAGAAGCTTCCTGCTTTTTATCAGATCCTGGTGTCTCTTCATATCTGACGACACCTAATTGCCACAGGGTTCAGATCAGCTTCGTTGCAGTTTGAAGTATTGTGTCCACCTCTAATGAATACCTGTGCAACCATGCATCCAGCTTCTTGTAGATGTTTGCGCTTTAAAAACTTGTAATCATGAGAACTTTCGTTATGGTAGTTTTTAAGTGGTCTGGAGTTCTATTATCCTTTAACGATTAAGAGAAATGTTAATCCTTTCGTGTAGATTCCAGGTCGAGTGCTTTGAATGCAAGCGTATCGAGTTACAAGCTGCTGGGCCAGTTTACTATCTTTTAGTCGTTTGTTCGTAAACTTAACAATAATGCCTAATAGTACCAGGAAGAAGACAGGTTCGACTTCTTTAGATTTGTACAAGGCCGCGATCTCTTTGCTTCGTGTCCCTGACACTCGCATCCTGTTTCCGTATTACACAGCACGTGCAACGTTTACCTGGATCGTCGTTTTTATGGTTTGAGTTAGCATAGAGGGCAGAGTTCAGTCGACTTCACAGTTCTCGCTTTGGTGAATTCAACCGTAACATTTATGGCGAGCATTCTGTTCAGCTGTGTTTCTTCCAGCTCTTATTGACTTTATAATAGAGTATACAAATGGATTTTATAATAGAGTATACAATTATAATTTATAACAATACAGTATTATAAATATAATATTTCTAAAAATAGAGATAAGCATAAGCAATTCGAATGATTTATATTGGTCAGTTTGGATTTTTTAAAGATTTGTTTTCCAACAGCGACCAAGTGAATTTTCTTCCTTAAGTTTTCTAAAATTCGCTTTTGTTGATCAATGTGTGTCACCGATCAATTTGTTCGCACCCTAATATAGACTTGCATACGTGTCTTGCATTATAAACGACTGCGATGAATTAAACATAACAAACTGGCATTAATAAACAACTTCACTAATTAAATTACTTCGCAACGTAGAAAACACTAATGAAATAAAGTTT